>NW_028246200.1:0-27952 GCF_964263255.1 Lissotriton vulgaris | reverse complement strand
ATTATGCGCACAATGATTCCACCCAACTCTGTTCTGCAGAAACCTTGCCCTGATGCCCCTGGATAATTCTTTAACAGATTGTTTTCAATACCGGTTTCCTTTCATTTATTTTGAATGTGATTGGGGGCAATTTCGGACTCGCGCCAGTGGGTTCTGTCGAGCCGTGAGGGAAACGGCCAGCGTCATTGTCCCGCCATGAGGGAAATGGCCACCGCGTAATCCGGGGACTACATCCCCCAGCAGCCCCAGCAGCCCTGTGACACTCCCGCTGCGCCTGCTGCCTCCATAAGACCACGGAGGGTCGAGCGGCCAGTGGGGGGCAATTTCGGACTAGCGCCAGTGGGTTCTGTCGAGCCGTGAGGGAAACGGCCAGCGTCATTGTTCCGCCGTGAGGGAAACGGCCACCGCGTAATCCGGGGACTACATCCCCCAGCAGCCCCAGCAGCCCTGTGACGCTCCCGCTGCGCCTGCTGCCTCCATAAGACCACGGAGGGTCGAGCGGCCAGTGGGGGGCAATTTCGGACTAGCGCATATGGTTTCTGTCGAGCCGTGAGGGAATTGTCCGGCGTCATTGTCCCGCCGGGAGGGAAACGGCCACTGCGTAATCCGGGGACTACATCCCCCAGCAGCCCCAGCAGCCATGTGACGCTCCTGCTGCGCCTGCTGCCTCCATAAGACCACGGAGGGTCGAGCGGCCAGTGGGGGGCAATTTCGGACTAGCGCCAGTGGGTTCTGTCGAGCCGTGAGGGAAACGGCCAGCGTCATTGTCCCGCCGTGAGGGAAACGGCCACCGCGTAATCCGGGGACTACATCCCCCAGCAGCCCTGTGACGCTCCCGCTGCGCCTGCTGCCTCCATAAGACCTCGGAGACCCTGCCGCCACATGGGACACGCGTGACCGGCACCGGGAGAAGCCCGGGACAAGGGCGGGACCATCTGTGGCCATCAGGGGCCAGAGGAGGACGGGCCGGGCCACCCCCCTTGGCTTTGCTACAAAAGGAGGTAATGAGAATAAAGTAGCCACCGGAGACCATTTATATGTTTCGTCTGGGACTTCCTTAAGGGACTCTACATTGTCTAGCAAGAACATTCTTAGGTGTGTTGTTGCTCCCCCTCCTAAATATATAAAAGCTTGATACACCATGACTTGTAAGGGGGTTCCCAAAAATACTAACTTCCAGAGGGACTTGCTTATGGGGACATTGGACCACTACTTAAACAGGGCAACATCGACCATTGATCATGAAATAGAGAGAACGGAACGACATCTCTCTTCAGATATCACATCTAGTAAGCGATCTCCCTTACAGACAGTTGAGGGAGCATAAAACTGTTCTTTTTTGGAGGAATTAAACAAGATGTGTAATACCACGTACGCTCCTGTGGGATCGGGTTGTGGGCAAATTAGCGTGCCTACTTGCCCTACAGTAAACACAATTCCCCAGTCTAGTACACCATCCAATTTAAATGAAAGCTTCCTGGGTATTCCCCTCATACTTTCAGCTAAAGATTACACGCAACCAATAGCGCTCCCTCAGGTCCCTTCTGTCAAAAGAAAGCGAAATGGGGCTAAACATACGGGGAGTTCAGAAAAACACCAAAAATTGTACTCAAGCGCCCCATTGGTTATTACCACCACCCCTAAGGCACCCAAGGTATATTCAATACTGGAAACTCCTGCACTTCCTCCACAGGTAACTCTATTGGTCCAGATCGAACTCCTGGTTAAATCTATAATATCCCCGCTGATAGAAAAAATGAACACCCTAGGGGAAAGGCTCACGGGTATAGAGGAAATGAATAAGGCAAATTCGTTACTCATAAAAAGTATGGTAGGATCTAAGCAATCACAGTCGCTAGCTGCCACCGAAGCGCCCAAAGCTACTGCACATACTAATATTGTCCAAAATCAACCACTAGTCTTACATATGCCATCTTCAAATAATCAGAATGCAACCACAAAATCTGTAATAGTACTGAGTCCTGCTCCTAGAGAAGGGCACAATAAAGAACCCACATTCCATAAGGGGACAGTTGCTAATCAAGGCAATATACCAATTAATATTAACCATATACACTTACCATCGGAGGCCGCTCCTTTCGTGTGCGTCCTCTCGGGAGTGCCAGTACTTACAAAAGGAAAAACCGAAAGGCAACAGGAATTAAAAAACAAGGTATTGTTTTGGTTAACAAAAAATAGACCCCTGCCATCTAACATCGATGGAAGAATATTAAATATTAGAAGGGTGGGTTGGCTAGGACCCCTCCCAAAGGATATAACCGGAAACTTGGTATTAGTACATTTTAGAGATGAACATGTCCTCCCATACCTTCAAGCCTGGCAGCCACAAATAGGAGATGGCCCTATTGTAACCTGGGAACTGCGTGACTTTTACCCTTGTACATCATACCTCCCACCATTAAGATCAAATACAGAGAGTAACTACCTGATGGGCAGTAGAGGCCTTGCATTGAGTGGCTATAACATTCCTACTTCCAACCGATTTGATTTATTTTCTGGTTTAGATTAGTGGGATTGAATGGATATGGACATTATCCCTTAGGAACTCCTTTATTTTGTGCCTAATATGTAATGAACTATAACTATAACCTATGTCACCCAGTCCTCTTAGACCCAAAGAGTTTTGATACAATTTTTATCTGTTGTAACAGTTTTAGCACCTTTTATGATTTTATATTGCACAGGCTAATTACCTTGGATGTTTTGTAATAGTTTGCTCAGAAGGAAAATATGTCTCTTTTAAGAATTTTTTTGTAAATTTCTTTTATGTATATGAAATTCTATGTCATATGCTTTTATGGTTATATCTATAACCGAATAAAGTACTTTGAACTTGAACTGATGTGTGAGAATATTAGACATTTTGCTGAGAAATGTTTGTTTTACACAACATCCTTAAAAAAAAGTTTCTCTTTGATCCAAAAAAGGACCTCACATGTGAGAAATGGGAGGGTGTCACAGAGATTACTTACAGTAATATTAGTGAGCTGCTGCTGTTACAATATTGAAAGCGCAAGCAGCACTATCCCTGAATATTAGATGTAAACACGTTTAGAATGTAGACAAATGTTAGAGACCAGGCCAAAGGAGGTATAAAAGAACTGAAACCAGATCATAATTTCCAGTTCATCCGAACAGGGCCCCCAAATCCTTAAAATGCCCCTGACCATAACATCTATTTCACTGAATCCACAAGCATAGGATGTGACCAGGGGTTCCACGATACTAGCTGCGCAGTGATTTCACATTACTATCAAGTGCACAATAAAACACGATGGATAATGCCGTTCACCATTGATGTACTAGGGTCTCGGATACAGTTTCTTTCAAATGAATATTATAGTATTACTGCATCTGC
Source organism: Lissotriton vulgaris (assembly GCF_964263255.1). Taxonomy (NCBI): domain Eukaryota; kingdom Metazoa; phylum Chordata; class Amphibia; order Caudata; family Salamandridae; genus Lissotriton; species Lissotriton vulgaris. Next base: position 24,573 of record NW_028246200.1, on the reverse strand, counting down.
CCCGGGACAATTTGTTGTATCTATGTCTTTAAATATGTGCATTCTCAAGAGAGAATGCAGCCATGTCACTCTGGAATTCATGATGCGGTCAGTTGTTTTCCAGGTCTTGGATGTGGATGACTTGCCTCCCTGTTGGGCTAATAAACCCCTTTTAACTTGCTTCCTGTGTATTGCATCTTTACAATACTGGCGACGATGAGCCCAGCAGGCGATCATGAACCCAGCGCTATGAAGACCTTCTTTTAATTGGATCTCTGTTTTGTTTTTTTTGCCAAAAGAAAAACCATTGTTTTCCCGTTCTACATTGTGCTCTACGTGATTTAATGAGGAGTATTTGATTGGCGGCGCCGGCACCCAGCGGAAGGTACACTTTTGTAATTTTTGCCTGAAATTGGATTTATTTTGACGTAGTATCCCTACCTCCGTTGCTCGGCATCTTTTAAAATCCTGCACGAGCTGTTCCAGTTCCATTGGAGCGTGCCTGCCTGGAGCGTGATCTCCAAGAGCTGTTCTGTTCCATTGGAGCGTGCCTGCCTGGAGCGTGTCTGCCATTGTCTCTGCGCGTCTTCTCTTCTACGCGAACTCGACTAGTTTCACGTCACACGTAGCGTGCCTGGCGTCCTTCAAGCCTCTCGTCACACGCATTGTGTTGCCTAGGTGATAACAAACAAACGCGTTCCTGTTTCCTTACGCGTAGTTCTGTCACCTAGCAACCGCGTGTTTGCCAGCGCGACGTGTCTGTTCCTCGGCCATTTGTTTAAACGCGCTGAAGATTTTCTCCTGAGCACGGTATGAACACGATTTCATTCCTAAGCGATGTCATATGCCTTTGTTCTTCACCTTAGTTGATCATACATTTAAGTTTGAGGCAAGTCATATTTTTGTTTGATGCAGTTTGACCTTGGATGTATTTACCAGACTGATTACAGTCAAGACTGATTACTGTTGTACTTTTGATGTGAAGCAGTGGAACATCAGTTTCTATTTTTGAACTTACCGTTTGATGATTCAAGTTTGGCAGTACGCAGTATGCAACAGCTGCAGTGAAGTAAGCAAAGAAGTTTTCTGGTGAAGCGAAACAGGCATGGCACACTAAGGAAGCTGTGTAATCCTTTTGTTATTTTAACTCCTTATTTTAAGTTGTTATTTTAGATTGTTGTGTTAGCTTATTTAGTTAACTTGTTATTTTAGTTTGTTTAGTTTGTTTCAGCATGTCGTCTTCTACAAGTGGAATGAATCAACCTCCCCAGTTTTTAAGTGAGCAGGGTGAACCTATTTTACCGTGGAAAAAATGGAAACCTATTTTCGACTCTTACCTACTTGCAATTGGCGGAGAGAAGTTTTCTGCTGTCAGGAAACAGGCAGTCTTACTAAACAACCTTGGAATTGAGGGAAGAAACATTTATGACAGTCTAGATCCGATACCCATTGGCAGAGGTGCTGGTGAACCTTCAGATGTTTTTGAAATGAGTGTTCTTCTCCTTAAAAATCATTTTGGTGCACGCATTAACGTTGTTATGGAGAGACACAAATTCTTCATGCGTGTTCAAGCTAAAAATGAGAGAGTTGGAAATTACGTTGCAGCACTCAAATCCCTTGCGCAGACCTGCGAATTTGAACTTTTAACGGATTCCCTCATTCGTGATCAACTCGTTCGTTGCACAAATGATCTCAAAATCCAAGAGAAATTGCTGTCCAAAAATCCCAATTTAAAAGAAGCTATACTTATTGTTGAGAGTGTTGAACATACCTCTACTTGGGTCAAGGAGATCAGGAAGGGTCCTTCTCAGAATGACCCAGTTTCCAGTGTTGGTCATGAGCACCGACAAACTCTCCAACCTGAGTGTAATGTTGCTGTTGTTAGTAAAACTTCTTCCAAACAAGAGAAAACCATGGTTAAAACTGAAAAACCTAAACAAAACTTTAGCAATAATGGTTTCAGTAGGGAGAACAAATTTAGATGTCCCAGATGTGGTAGTGAAAAACATGGACCGAACTATCCGAATTGTTTTGCTAAGAGTACTGTTTGTAGAAATTGTGGGAGGAAGGGTCACTACGCAAGGATGTGTAAAAGTAACAAAGTCAATTGTATTGATGATGATGAAGCTTATTCCCAGGATTCTATTCATTGCATTACGGATGATGTTATCAATGGTGTGAATCAAGTTGATGATGATATAGTAGTTATGCCCTCTTGTGACATTCAAATTGCCAACAAAGTTGTTCCCGTGTTAGCTGACTCTGGTTCTCTGTTTACCCTTATCAGCGATAAGTTTTGGTTTGCAAATTTTGACGGAGACAAGATTAAACTTATAGCTTCTGATATCAATCCTGTGGGGTATGCTAAACAGAAGATTGAGGTATTGGGATATTCCATCCAAACCATTGCTTTCAAAGGCAGGGAAACTGTTGGTAAGGTTTATATTGCTAAGAGGGGAGATAACCTCCTTGGTTGGCGTCACCAAAGAAATCTGGGGATCACGTTGAATCCCAATGCACCCGAGCAGGTTATGTTAGTATCTGAGGGGGGTGATTTTTCGGATGTTCTTGAGAAATTCCCTGAAGTTTTTACGGATGATCTGGGATTACTCAAAGGGTTCAAACACAGGATAATCTTGAAAGGTAGTGCTAAGCCTGTAGTGCATAAGGTTAGGAAGGTGCCCAACCTCATGTTGCAACCCCTGCAAGTTGAGATTGACAGGTTATTGAAGCTTGGTGTTGTCGAGGAGATAGAATCCTCAGAATGGCTTGCGCCGATTGTTTTGGCACCTAAGGACAAGGGTACCAAAATTAGGATGTGTGTGGACCTCAGGAGTTTAAACAGTTCTATTTGGGTGGACAGGCAGCCTTTGCCTAATATCAATGAGATTTTGACCAAGTTAGGTGGTGCTACTTTGTTTAGCGTTATGGATTTGTCAGCAGCCTACCACCAAGTTCTTTTGCATGAGGAGTCGAGACATTTGACTTCTTTTGTTACTCCCATCGGTGCATATAGGTTCATTAGGATGCCTTTTGGCTTAGCCAGCGCTGCTGCCTGCTTTCAGAGAATCATGAAAAATGTTCTTTCTGGTATTGACTGTGTCCTCTTTTTCCAGGATGACATTTTGGTCCACGGTGTTGACGTAAGCAGACATGATGTTACCCTTTTTGCGGTTTTGTCTAGACTCAAGGATGCCGGTCTGACTCTTAAACGTGAGAAATGCAAATTCAGGGTTAGGTCTGTGTCTTATTTGGGGCACAACATATCTGGGGAAGGCATCAGTCCTAAGTTTGATCTTGCTGAAGCCATTCTCCAAGCTCAACCTCCTTCTAATAAGGATCATGTAAAGTCTTTTAATGGGTTATCGGAGTATTACTCAAAATTTATTCCCAACTTTGCTAGCGTGATGCAACCCATCAGACTTCTCCTTAAGAAGGGTGCGGTTTTCGATTGGAACAAAGATTGTTCCATTGCTTTTGACACAGTCAAGTCGGTGATTGCTAAGATGCCTACCTTGGGGCATTTTGATGTGCGCAAAAAGACCATTTTATCCACCGATGCCAGCTTACGTGGTTTGGGGGCTGTGTTGGCTCAGCTCGTGGATGGTTCGGAAAAAGTTATTGGTTTCGCGTCACGTTCCTTGAAGGGTGCAGAGGAGCGCTATTCGGTCATTGAGCGCGAGGCTTTGGCTTGCTTTTGGGCCATCAAACGCTTCAGATTCTATCTGTGGGGCCTAACGTTTGTAGTAAGATCTGATCACAAACCTCTAGTGCAGTTGTTCTCGTGTAGGAATGTCGAATGTACTACCCCCAGAATTAAGAGATGGGTTGAAGGTCTCATGGAATACAATTTTTGTGTTGAGTATTTACCTGGTCCCAAGAATGTTCCAGCTGATTTTCTTTCTAGGTTGCCCGTCGATAAGTTGGTCACGTTTGATCCGGATGCTCCCACTGTTTCATGGGTGAGAGAGTCTGCCTTAAATGAAGTAGAATGGAAAGGGTGTTTTCCTGATGATCCAGCTAGAGACTTTATCTTGGAAGCTACGGTCAATGGTTGGCCTGCTTTGAAGGAAGTTCCTGATTCTGCCAAAGGTTTTTGGAACGTAAGGGACGAGTTGAACATTGTTCAGGGTGAATTATTTAGGGGTGACAGACTAATTCCCCCTTCTGGTATGAGAGAAAAGATAATCAACCTAGCCCATGAGGGACATCTAGGTCGTAGCCTCACCAAAGCAAGGGTGAGAGAATCCTATTGGTGGCCTGAGTTGGACCGTGAAGTTGAAGTTGTTGTCAAAGACTGCCACATTTGTGCTGGTAATGATAAATCAAGGAAGGTGAGCACCGCACCTCTTTCTCCCATTGCCATTCCTGAACGACCTTGGTCCAAGGTTGCCATTGATGTAGTTGGACCCTTTGTGAACCTGGGACTCTCTGAGAGATTTGTCGTTGTCCTTGTAGATTACACTTCTAAGTGGTTGTCTGCTGCCTGCATGGGAACTGTTTTGAGTAGGAATATCATTGAATTTCTTAAGGACGCCTTTACTTGTGAAGGGATTCCGGACACCTTGGTTTCCGATAATGGTGTCCAATTCACCTCCCAAGAAATGTCTGTTTTTCTTAAAGATCTTTCCATCACCCATCATAGGACTGCCCTCTATGCTACACAGGGGAATGGTTTGGTGGAAAGCATGAATAGACTGATTAGGGCGTGTGCTCAGACTGCTTTGGAGAGAGGAGTCCCCCTGAAACCCATTCTCAGAGAAAAATTGTGGGCGCACAGGAACACTCCCAATAGTGTGACTGGTATTTCACCTTTTGAGAAACTTAGGGGGCGTGTTGCTGGTTCAAAGCTCAATCCCTTGTGGTTGTCTATCAAAGATAGAGGTGTGGTACTCAACAATCCCAGATTGAGTAATTATCAGGACGGATACAAGCGCAGATATGATGCATTGAAGGGTGCGAAAGATCCTTTTTGGAAAGTGGGTGATTTTGTTTTTATCAAAAAAGGTCTTTGGTCCCCTAAGGGTGAGTCTAAGTTCTTTGGGCCAAGGCGCATTGTGAAAGTTATGAAGAATGTAGTTATGCTTGCGGGGGGAGATGTGTGGAGCATGTCACGTTTGTCGAGGTGTGTGGAGGGGGATAATGCTGTTATGGAACCTGTTTTGGAACCTGCTGCTCCTGTGAGTTCTACTCCTCGTAATTGTATTGGGATGGAACAAGTTTGCCCATCATCTTCTCAAGATGCGTGTGTTTCGTCTCGTGGGACGAACTCTAGAATCAGGAGACCACCTTTGTATCTCCAAGATTACTGTACTGAATAATTTCTTCCTTTTCAGGTCCTTTGCTTATTGTTCCCTTTTTCCTTTTTATTTTTCCTTGTTTTATTTCGTTATTATTATAAGGGAGATGTGTTGTATCTATGTCTTTAAATATGTGCATTCTCAAGAGAGAATGCAGCCATGTCACTCTGGAATTCATGATGCGGTCAGTTGTTTTCCAGGTCTTGGATGTGGATGACTTGCCTCCCTGTTGGGCTAATAAACCCCTTTTAACTTGCTTCCTGTGTATTGCATCTTTACAATACAATTGTCTTCCATAAACCACTAAATAGCGAACTGCCGCTGTTTTCGTTCTTTGACCAGTAAAGGTATTGATGCATTGGTCAAGCGCAGGATTCCATACCACACGCTGGGGCACATGTCACACGTGGACCTCACACTTGTGGGGCACACGTCACACGCGTGGGCCCACACTGAAACCGTCTCGGGCAGACACTGCGACGGGGGATCAAGCATCCCTTTAAGCCCCGTCCATACTTCAGGCTAAGAGGCACCGAGAGGTAAATATCTGGCTAGACTGGGCGTAGGGCCGCACATGTACCACACGCCACGAGTTCTCACCAGCTACAGTCCCACAACAGGTCGACACTCATACACGTGGGAGCCTAGAGAGGACAAGTTCTTCATCCAATGTGACAGCGAAAGGAAAGCACTCGGATAAGAAATGGACTAAAAGAAAAATTGTGTCTCTCTGAAGGGTGTACACGCATGCTGTTTCTAAGCGCTATAATTATCACGTGCTTTTACCCAGTTGTCCTTCTGAGACTCAACCCTGCGCCGAACTGATAACAGGAGATGTCAACGCGCAGTCATTTAGCTGCCATCTTGTTCTTGGCCTGAGAGTTCACGCGTGGAAAGTTCTGAGTAGTTGCTGGTGCACTGCAGTTTTGCATCAGTCCATTGAGTTTACAAGGTCTCGGTGATGGCAACAATATAGCCCGAGCAGGTCTGACCCCTCAACCCCGCCTGTGAAAGATGAGCAGATGTTGTAACTCAAAGCGTTTGGTTTCACAGTCAGCCAATTAAGGCTATGTGGTTCAAGTCCGCACATTATTCTGTTGCATATGGCTTCCACAGACTCCACCTTAGAAGATAAAGGCTTATGGCTGATGACAATGTGACACAAGTTGTCTAATAAGTTGGTTATGCGCCACCTCCGGCTCCAAAGAGCCCATGGCATGTGTGAGAAAGACAGCACTGCGGCCAAGCCCAGGAACCTGTTTAGGGAAGGGAGGAGGGCCAATACAGAGCATCACAGACCTATCCTATATGCCCTAAAAAAAGCATTTGTGGGAGAGATGGATAATAGAGACACCAGATATGCGTTTTTATTTCTGGCAGGCCCATAAAAACTCTTCAAGGGAGGGGGTGAGACTGGGATTTTTTTGGGGGGGAGGGGAGAAGGGAAATGCAGAGCACACAGAATTATAACTGGGTCATTGCTATTAAGGGGGTTTTAGCATGGCCGTCACCGAGAGCCACTAGCGTGAATACCAGATTCCAAATCCAGTTAGTCGCTGCCTTGACATAGCAATAGAGGTAAACAAAGGCTGCTTCCCACTGTTGCTTTGTCAAAGGAATTCCAGGCTGATCAGATAGGACTCTCTGAGAGCCTGTCAGTGCAGCATTGGCCCTCTGCTCCGAAGAGAGCAGAGAGCACTGCTTTTTAGAAGGAAGGAGGACATGAGACACAGATGGTGTTGACAGTGAGTAGCAGGAGGACAAGATTTTCTTTTTAGGTTGAGCCTGGGCAGCGCATGCACTGCTCTGAGTGGCATGCTGTATTAGAGTATAGACTTGAAGCCCTATCCACTCTCCACCCATATTTTTCATTGGCTTGTGTCGTTGTCCTTCATAAATGCTGGCTTGTGATTCGTAAATAGGCTTGTTAGTCCCTCCTTAGTACCGCCTTGTCTTCATTTGTAACCTCCCATGAGGACCGTCCCTTTCACTTCTGTTGTTACACGGTATGTCTTGTTTAGTCTGTTAGCAGTATTTGCTTAAATTAGTTTATCCTACTGCAGGCACGACATGCTTTCTTGCAACATTCAGCGTGACATGCGCACTTTCACTTTTCAAGCAGCCCAGGACAATGGCGTTTATTTGAAATGAAATAGGTCTGCATTTACAAGAGTTTGAGGTATTGACTTTGTAAATGCCTTTTATTTATGTGTTAATTATTAAAACAGATAAATAAAAGGCATAGTCATTTAAAATGCAAAAAGCATAAACCTTCGCGAATTCGAGACTGATTGCATAGCAAATGCTTGTTTAAAGGGTTTTTACCACACGGCATGATACGTGCATGACACAAACTTCTAAGTCAAATTTTTGAAGTCACACAAAGCCACTTTCTGTGGCTCTGAATGGCTTGCAAAAATCTGGAGTAATACAATGCAGACCAAATTGCTGAGATGCATTACTCTGCCCTGGGTAGGCGTTGCATGGATGTTGCGTAGGTGTACCCATGAAACTTCCATGGATTTCAACGCATCCCCAGATTTACAAGAACTTGTAAACCTGGGAATGCACTCAACAGATACCTTCCCAGGGAAACGTAATGAGGTCTATTTCTCATCATTCCTCGGGGGCCAACTACCCCTCTTGTTACCTCCAGTAAGTTCCACACAGTGGGATTGCTAAGACGTCTTTGGAGGCCATGGCCCCCTTTCTCTACCACTCTGCAAACGTGCCTCGTGGTAGACTAGGGATGGGGGATGAAGTCCAATTTAGTACTGAGGGAGTTTGGGGGCCAAGAATCCCTGCTGGTACCTCCTGTAAGTCTGACGCAGCGGAATTCCTGAGCGTTGGTTGGATGCCCAGCACCCTTTCTCCACCACTCTTCAAACATGACTTCTAGTTAAAGTAGCATATTTCTGCACCTCTGACTTAGAAGTAGTTTTAATCCCCCTCCCCTATTATGTACTAGCGCCTTCTAGAATAAATAATATGTGTAAAAGATTGATCCAGAGAGGTTATTGACAGTCAGTACTGGATGATACATTAAAAAGAGCATGGAAAAGACAGAGGGAAGAACTATGGATACCCAAACAATTAAAAACCAAAAAGGAGATATAAAGTCAGAATATGTGTTGTACTAAATCTTTGAGCTAAACGGAGTCGTGGAAAACACCAGAAACGCTTCTTGGCGCATGCTGGGATCTGGTCTGTTGAGAGCACAGACTACCACTATTTCTATTGATCGGTGGTTCACACCCGTTGCGAGACGTTTGTCTCCTGTTAAGACTCTTTAATCTGATCCTTCAAAGGGCAGGACACATATCGATGGCTGAACGCGGCGATAGCGACCTCCGGCACTTTTCCGCGCATGCGCGATACAATTATTCTCATCGCGCATGCAATAGAGACTATCGTCTCTTAGCGACCGCGCATGCGCAAGCGTAGCTCAGGCAGCAATCATATCTTTGACCCTGCGCAGTTAGGATCGCTAACCAAGCAGCGCTTTTTATCGCAAACAGATGTGACCAATTTCAATCAGTCAGTCAAAGCATTTTATTTCGATTATTTAAAATCATAAAAAGACAATCATGAACATATATACATATATATACACATCGTTATTTACATAAATCAGTCATAAATTTTATGTACAGTGTAATAAAAAAAAAATGTACGTAATCGCAATACATTCAGATGTCTGGTTGCATAAAATAAAGAGATTAACAGTTTCATTAAAATTCAGGCTAAAAATATAATTTACAATAGAGGTAATTCATATGGACATAGTATACATTTCATCACCTAGTGCATCTAGCATACCGATCTCATCCTATATATACAAAGTGCAAAGTGCCAGGTAAATAAAGGAAAACAAGTCAATAAAAGAATTTTTCCCCTACATCGCATTTACCAGTCTATCTAATGTATTCTTTTTCCGGACCGCAGCCACCAGAAAACTAGCAACACAAAACATGACCCGTGGACAACTTAACATTTGTAAATATAAGAGAGCTGGTCTAACTTGTGTAAAGCCAACCTCTTTAAACAACGGTAGCAAATATTTACCTCTCATTTCTTGATAAAAATCACAAAACATGACGAAATGCATCGTATCCTGGGTTGAAAAGTTATCACATTTACAAGGGTTACAGTTTTCTGGCTTGCCCCAGGTTGGATAGTCACCCAAAGTTAGGTGTATCAAATTAAAACGAAACCTCAATAAGAGCTGTCTGTGAAAAGGTCGATTGACTATAGTCAAATAGGGTTCAGTTGAGGGGGATGTTATTAATAAAAAGTTTGCCCTCACAGAGACTTTCTTAAGCTCCTGCTCCTCTCTTTCCATACTGAGCATGTTCAGGAAATGTATCTTTATCCACCCAACATCCTCTTTTGTGATACAATTGGGGGTGGTATAGATCTCAGGGCGTCCCAATTGTGTAAACATAGTTTTAAGATACAACAGCCAGGGGATCGCATTCGCCCAATCTAACACAGTACAATCCATCAGGATTTGATGGTTTAATGATATTTCCTGATTAAGCCAGGTCTTAGCCCAGCAAATGAGAGGTGCCAGTCTAAGCTGGTCCGTCACATATCCTACTCCTAACTCGGTGTGGACTGAGTAGGTTGGTGAGGAATGTGGAAGACCCAGCAATGTTCTTAGGAACTTGTTTTCACAGGTTTGAATTTTAGCATGGGCAGTATATCCCCAAATACAAGAACCATAAGACGCTATTGCAAGACATTTGGATTTGTGGATGTTAAGAAGAGCCTTAATTGGTTTTGCTCCTAATTTTTTTGCAAATGCCAAAACAGCAGAGGCTGATCTAGTCAGGGCATTACTTTTGTGGAGCTGCTGAGGTCTCCATGTCCCCCTTTGATCAAATAGAACCCCTAAGTATGTAAACATTGGGACCCTAGAGATAGCTATGTTATTACAATGAAAAGTTTTCTTTGTACGAGATCCACAATGTTTACCCACGACCATGACATGTGACTTTTTGGTATTAACTTTTAGGTCTAAGGATTCCAGGAACTCTCCAAAAGAGTCCAATAGTTTCTGTAGCCCATTTCCAGTCCTTGCAAGAAGGACCGCGTCGTCCGCTTAAAGGAGAACCGGTATCAAGGAGTCCCCTATATGCGGCACATCCTTAGTCACTTGCTTAAGGCACCCCCCCAGGGCATTAATATACAGGGTGAATAATAGGGGGGCCAAAATGCAGCCCTGTCTCACGCCCCTCCTAGAACCAAAATGACTTGTACATCTTCCTTCCTGGTTTACTCTTACTTTTGCAGATAAATCGGTATGTAGAACCGCCAGAAAGTTAACTAATGCAGGGTCAACACCAATTTCATTTAAAATAGTCCACAATTTCGACCGATTGACTAAGTCGAATGCCGAGGAGAGGTCCATAAACCCCAAGAATAAGGACCCCTCCTTGGCTACTGTGTACTTGCCTATCAGGAACTGAAGGTTTAAGCACTGGTCCAGAGTACTTCTTTTTTCCCTAAATCCGTATTGGAAGTCAGACAGGACCCCCCTGCCGTCTAACGACTCCCTAAGTCTCCCTAACACGACCCTCCCCAGAATCTTAACAGATGAGTCTATCAGGGAGATGGGGCGGTAACAGGTGGGGTCCCCTCTATCCCCCTTTTTAAACACCGGGACAATGACTGACATCAACCAGGAAACAGGAACCCTACTTACAGTTATGGCATTAAATACATTCCTTAGGATTCCTGCCCAGAATTGAGGGAAGTGGCCATAAAAGTCAGCCGGGACCCCGTCAGGGCCCGGTGCTTTATTTTTAGACATGTCCCGTATGGCCTTTTCAATCTCAGTCTTTTCAAAGATGATAGGTGTTCCTGATGGGTTAGGAATATGTTCCTGTCCCAGTGAGCAAGAGTCCAGCTCATAGATCCCCCTGAAATGTGTTAACCATTTTTCATCAGGGATGACACAGTCAAGTACTGAGTTGCTATCCTCGGAGAAAAAAGGATGGTTAACAGTAGACCAAAATTTACTACTGTCGCGCAGCACCTCAACAGAGAAGAGTTTTTCCCAGGCCTCTTCCTTGATTTCTTTTTTCCGTGCCACAATCACCCTTTTATACTCTTTCCTTAAGGCCCTGACTGCTTCTTTGTTTCTGGGTTTACGCTTTAGCTCCACGAGTAGAGAGCTGTGGGCTTGTGAACAGTTTTTATCAAACCACCTTACCACCCTAGGTGATGGTTTCCCTTTTTTTACCCTCAGGGCTTCAGCGACCTGCTGACAAATGGCAGTATAGGCCTCAATTACTGCAGTACTATGGGCGGAAGAATCAAGACAGGTTGCCAGATGACCATTGGCCCTCCTGAAAAAGTCATCATAGAATTCTTCAGGAACCACCCTTGACCACCTCAGCCTCCTGCCCTGGTCCTTAACTCTCAAGGGCCCAAGTTCAATCGTCAATAAGTCTTGTGGACCCGTTCCTCCATCTAAGTCTAGCTGCACCTGCAAGGTAACAGGATTGTGGTCACTAAAAGCATATGGTATAGCTTTATATGACACAGTACATAAAAGTACCCAATGTGATACAAATATGTAATCGATCACAGATCCCAGCTCTGAGCCCTTAAAGGTTATGGTCCTGTCACCTTCTTCATTTACCTCCGGCTCGCTGAGGTTCATGGAGGCTAAGAGTTCTTCTAGGGCATTACCATGTATGTTATGCTCAAAGTGTGAGGACACCACACCCGGAGGCCCAAAATCGTCTTCTGTCTGACAGTGTAATTCACATAAATGTGTATTAAAATCCCCCATTAAAATAATGTCTAAAATCGAGTTATGTTTTGCTTTGTAGTCTGACAAAAAGTTATCTAAAGTAGAAATGTGCTCATTCAAAAGCACACCCTCTTTAGCGTTATAAAAATGTATTAACAATATTCTTGTCTGGTTAGGCAACACCCACTCAACAATCAGGAAGTTTTTTGAATGTGTCTCCACATTTGTGAAAGAGCCCTTCAATCTAAGCGAAGTGAGAAGAACTAACCCACCCTTACCTCTACCCGCTCTCCCCGTGGTGGCAGGTACAACAAAACTAGAGTACCCATTCAAGTGACAATGGTCTAAGGGATCCCAGGTTTCTTGCAGGGCGATAACATCAAAACCATTTATATAATCCAACCAAATAGAGTCATTCCATTTAGCCCTCATACCTGCTATGTTCCAACTCACTAATCGGCACGTTGTCTCACTGTCAACTTGTGGTGAAGTATCTGAGGGTTCTAGAGGTAGTTGACTGCCCTCCGTTAGTCAATCAATTTCCTCCAGATCTGACAGTGGAGCAAATTGATTGAATAGTCGAATATCTGCCCTCTCTATGCTTCTGGTGGAATAGTTAAGTGGGAGTGGGTTAAATGTGTTGACTAGAAGAGAGGTAGTAACTTCTCCTGTCTTGGGATTAGGGTTAATGGTTAAACCGTTAGGGAGTACAATCGGTGTCGTAAGATCACTGTGATCTGTCTGAGTAGGTGCTGATGGGACAGAGTTTCTGCTATGTCTATTTACGGGGGGATAGAAAAAACCCAAAGGTAGTGGTCTAATGCCAGGGGAGCCGAGCTCAGAGGCATCCCAAAAAAGTCTGTGGGCTATGTTAGGTCTATCAAAATTCACCACCACACAGTCTCCAAGGATATTTTTGGGAACGTGCCCCACCCATCTCACTCTTCTAGCCATGATGACATTTGAGGCTATATCAGGACCCCCACTACTGTAACACGCACACATTTTTTTTGCGAGTGTTAATAGTTCCTGGGGCGTTCCAGACCTGCTTCCAGTAAATGCTGGGACCCCTGTAAATACTTCTACTAGAGGTGCAGCATCAGGGGGTAAATCCAGTTTTTTCCTAGCATATAAACCATGTTTCGATTTTAGTTCCTCAGGTCTTCCCCCTGCAGTTTCCGATCGAGTATTTCCACAGTTCCCTCCCACCGTACTAGGCAGAGGATCATTTTCCCCAAAAGTGGGAAGCACAGTGTTGATAATAATGGGAACGTCATTGCATATCATTAATGAGTCACCAAGGGATTCCTGGCTCCCAGGCGTAGGCACATTAGAACCCCCTTTCTTGGACCTAGCCTCTTTCTTTGGCTCAGAAGCGGCCTGCAGGTCCTTATAGTCAGTAATAAATTTGCCAATTTGATCACATTTTTTCAGCAGGCCATCTACACAGATATTTAGTGTGTCTACAATGTCTTTAGCTATACCCACTAATAATGGCTCCAGCCGTGTTGTAAACATTTTCTCCACAAGGGCTTCAAGGTTAAGCATAAGTCGTGGGTCGCTCGTTTCGATGCTAGGTGTGGGTTTTGAAGCTTTTGAGCCTTTCCTCGAGGTCCTTGTTTTTCTCGTCTTCCGGGAGTCAGGAGACCTTAGGAGATCGCCTTCGCCCCCCACCGGATCTGACACAGTCTCATTCTCCGTTGGCCCCCGTCCCAGATCAGTCCCTCTCACTGAGTTGTCAATTATTATAGTCGGATCCAGGGGTACAGTGGACACCGGGATAATAATGCTACTACTGCTCACATGAGCGTGATCGGTTGCGGGTGGAGTCAGGCCCAATTCTATCTCAGCGTGAGCAATTTCTTTGGATAGTGCACCAACAGCAGAAGTTAAGTATGTAATTATACTTTCAGAATGTCTTGGAACTTCGGATTTTTTACCTTCTGACTCGCCTTTACTTGGTTGTTTTCGCTTACCCATTTTGTAGTGCTGCTTAGGGGGGGGCCCGGCCCGACCCCGGACGGCCACAGACGGCCCCGCCCTTGTCCCGGGCTTCTCCCGGCGCCGCCCGCGCGCGTCCCGCGTGGCGGGGTGAGCACCGTTGTTTAGTAGCGCCTCCAGGCGCTGTTGGGCGCGTCACAGGTGCGCCGCCGGGGCACCTGGGGGTTGTAGTCCGCTGGCCGTTGCCCTCACGGCGCGGTGGCGGACCTTCCTGCAGAGTGGCCTGGCGCTGGTGATTGCGTGCTCCCTTCGTGCTCCCTGGAGGTTAGGAAGCCGTTCCCCTCACAGCTGTGTCTCCCGCAGAGCCCGTCAAGCCCCGCTGTTTAGTAGCGCCTCCAGGCGCTGTTGGGCGCGTCACAGGTGCGCCGCCGGGGCACCTGGGGGTTGTAGTCCGCTGGCCGTTGCCCTCACGGCGCGGTGGCGGACCTTCCTGCAGAGTGGCCTGGCGCTGGTGATTGCATGCTCCCTTCGTGCTCCCTGGAGGTTAGGAAGCCGTTCCCCTCACGGCTGTGTCTCCCGCAGAGCCCGGCAAGCCCCGCTGTTTAGTAGCGCCTCTAGGCGCTGTTGGGCGCGTCACAGTGCGCCGCCGGGGCACCTGGGGATTGTAGTCCGCTGGCCGTTGCCCTCACAGCACGGTGGCGGACCTTCCTGCAGAGTGGCCTGGCGCTGGTGATTGCGTGCTCCCTTCGTGCTCCCTGGAGGTTAGGAAGCCGTTCCCCTCACGGCTGTGTCTCCCGCAGAGCCCGGCAAGCCCCGCTGTTTAGTAGCGCCTCCAGGCGCTGTTGGGCTCGTCACAGGTGCGCTGCCGGGGCACTTGGGGGTTGTAGTCCGCTGGCCGTTGCCCTCACGGCGCGGTGGCGGACCTTCCTGCAGAGTGGCCTGGCGCTGGTGATTGCGTGCTCCCTTCGTGCTCCCTGGAGGTTAGGAAGCCGTTCCCCTCACGGCTGTGTCTCCCCCATTCTATCCCAATTTCAATCAATTACCTCCCGGATAAAAAGGCGCGCTCTCGTCCCGTACGGTACCTCCACTCCCACTCGGAAGCAGGCGAAAGGTACCGACGGAGAGGTGAGCACAGAGGGCTAGTTTAGTGTAGTCTACTTTACTGCTGATATCTAGCCATTATTCTCTAAACACTGAGTTTTTCCTGTGTTGTCCTTTACCAGAGCTTGATATCTGACTCTATCAGCAATCTTTAAAAACAAGGTTCCTTACCTTATCTGTAGCCTGGACCAGTATAGTTTCAGCCATTGGTCTGAGGGGGTGGTTTCTTTTATGAGAGGAACTGGACATTGTTTAAAAATCTTTTGGAAGCTTTAGAAATATTTCACAATTATACTATTTCTGGGATGAAATATATTCTACTATCTCTTCCATTTTTCTTAACAGAGCGGGGCCTCATTTTTCCCGAGTAGGTGCCGGGTGAGGTGAGGCGACTTCCCACATAAAGCTGGGTGAGTATGTAACTGTAATATTAACATGACCATTGTCATTCAAATTTAGGAGGACTATTGCCTCTGCTAAGTGAAGGAGACTTTCAGCTCGTCTTCACAATATGTGTTGTTTGTACTTTTCTTTTTGCCATTCAATGATGATATGGATATCACATATTTTGTGTATAACTCTTTCTACAGGAAAGGATAAATTACTAATTTTTCCTCCAGACAACATTGGGGATCCAAGTTCCTGGTAGGACAATTTTGACTTGATATTTTGCTTGTTTCACTATTACACTAGTTGTGTTTTCACTGACATTTGCAGTGTGTATTACATCACGGTCCTGAAGAAAGCTGGATAGAGTTTATCCGTCAAGCTGAAACATGTTGACCACTCTGCACTACGCCTTCACATAGTCATATTTCCACACTATGGGGCGTAATTTTAGCCTTAACACTGTAACAGTGCCTATTAAACATATTTTCTGTTGCAGTAGTTAATTTTAAGTTAACACTTTTTTCACATAGCACACTATCACCACCTTATTGAAATACATTGTGGCTAGAGGGTCACCTTTGAATCCATCTCAACACCATCACCTGATGGGTTGGGTAAGACTTGGATTTACCATCCGTATCCCACGTGATGATACTCCGCCATAATGGTGGTCTGATGGGAGTTTTTCAGCCACATGTAATTTCTGGTGTTTTCCACGACTCCATTTAGCTCAAAGATTTAGTACAACACATATTCTGACTTTATATCTCCTTTTTGTTTTTTGATATCTACTGGGTTATGAGATATAAAGGTCGATAAACTAACCCACAGACCCCCTCTACCCCTTCTTTTTCTAGTACCCAAACAATTACCCTGAGAAAGGAAGAATCATGGAATTGGAGAACCGGGCCTTATGGGCCTGGCGGCGCAGGGCACACCTTAAATCCCCGAGTTCACCTGCCTTGTCGAACAGAGACACAAGACACTCTGTTGGGCGTAGAAATCCAGGGTTATTAGCTGCAGCCAAGCACAGTTGTCCCAGAAGTACGTACAAAGTATATTCTGGGGAGACTGCCACTTTAGTCCGTGGCGCACAATCTTTTATAGCACACATATTTACAACGTTTACTCCCTATACATACAATGCAAAGGATAGTTGTGTAACAAAAGAATACAAGGAGAGAATAGCGAAGGCCAGTCGGATAAGATAATGTAAGGAAAGAATAGGAGAAGCCAAATAGTCAGCCGAGACAGGGATCAATCAACCCAGACATGGATTAGCGAACTCGGCCAGACCCTGACATCGGTTCGTAAACAAGGGCAGGGGGTTACTCTTTAATAGAAGAGACACGTAGCAGCTGGGAAAAGCAAAAACACTCCGTTCGCCGTGGTGCCTGAGTGAGGGTAACACAAAATGGCGACAAGACACAAAATGGCGGCTAAATACGGGACGAAGTCAGAAACCAAAGAACCTCAGACCCTCCTTTTGCCATTACTCAGGCAAAACACAAAGGACTCAAGTTAATCTGAGTCAATGTCAATGGCCATGAGGTCATCGAGCTGTTGCTGCAACATCATTCTAATGTTCTCTGTTTTCTGTGACACAGGCCTTGGGACACACATGGTGGCACAAAGACCGCAGATGGCTGGGCCACACTGTACACAGAGACAACAAAAGAAAATGATGGCCAAGATCATTCCAAGGAAGGTTAGTATCTTCCATCCCCAAGTGGACAGTAGTCCCCAAAACCATCCTATCACAGACCAATCTCCTGTGTCCTGGTGTATAGACTTGGAAATTATATATGCAACTTAGAGATGGCTTGGTATACCGTAGGGGCATTATCAGGAATGAAAATGCAGCAACTGGACCCGATCAATTTACAGAATCCTCCACAATCTGCAAGGACAATGTCTAGAACCATTCGGTTCTGCAAAGTCATAAGGCGATCCGCCTAAAGTTCAGCTGTCAAATGACTCAAGTAAGAATAGGAGAAGCCAAATAGTCAGTCGAGACAGGGATCAATCAACCAAGACATGGATTAGCGAACTTGCCCAGACCCTGACATCGGTTTCGTAAACAAGGGCAGGGGGTTACTCTTTAACAGATGAGACACGTAGCAGCTGGGAAAAGCAAAAACACTCCGTTCGCTATGCTGCCTGAGTGAGGGCAACACAAAATGGCAACGAGACACAAAATGGCGGCTAAATACGACGAAGTCAGAAACCAAAGAACCTCAGAATGACATCTGATACATTATGTATTTTAAAGAATCACGCCATGAAGTTACGGAACTTATAAAGGAAAATTGGAAATTGCTGAAAATGGATGATTCTTTAAACAAAATGTTGCCTGACCATCCTAAGACTACATATGAAAAGACAGCCTCTTTGGGAGATCATCCAACAAAGTGCTTCATGACAAGCAATAATATTGATAATTCAAATTGGCTCACAACCCAACAGAAAGGGTTTGGACTTTGCCTAAAATGTAAGGCGCATTCATTTGGCTAGAATAGAACAACATTTGAGCTTCATAATGGAAAGTCAATGAGATCAAGGACTGGCCAAATTGTGAGAAGACAAATGTGGCCTACGTGCTGGAGTGCAACTGTGGGAATAAATACATGGACAGTACTATCATTAGATTAAAACTTCGTATTCTAAAGCATTGTGTGCCATCTCAAAGTAAGACTTCATGTATGCACCGGCAAAATACACCTGAGAAAGTCACAATGGCAACAATCAGAATTATAGTATTGTGGTATATAACATGTCATGAAGGGACCAAGAGGGGGTGATCAAAAATGACCCTCAAAAGATCAGAATCTAAGTGGATTGTTCTGATGGGCACGGGGTTACCATGGGGACTAAATGCAGATGCTGCATTACATCTCCATTTATAATAGCCTCCTTGCACTCTGCACTTTTGATGTTTAGCCTTCTTGCGAACCTATAGATGAATGTGACAATGTTTACGATGTTTTCACACCCATCTGTACCATCTTGCCTCTCCTTCGACCTAGCACTTTTAGATCAGATTATTTTTGCTGTCTGTTTCCTTGGTGAAATAGCCATGCCATTTAACACATTATACAGCCTTGGGTGAAATGTGTAACCTATGGATTCTGAATAGATCAATACATGCGAGACATGCACATGGCACTTTATCTTTGTTTCTAATGGATATAAGAGATGAGTGGGAACAGTGTGTACCCTTGGAGATAGACTACACATATGGTACTCTCTTTTTGAGATGAGAGTGTGATAGTACTTACTTAGGAAAGTGATGCATGAATAAGTATGGTGCATATTAGCAAGCACCTCATTAAAATTATTGCAGTTTTAGTGGCAGGAAACTGCCGCTAAAACGGCAATAATGGGCTTGCTAATATGCGTTATAGAATTCCAATAGAAGCCCAGGTTAGATGTCCTGCACACCTAACCTGGGCTTCTATTGGAATTCTATAATGCATATTAGCAAGCCCATTATCGCCATTTTAGCTGCAGTTTCCTGCCGCTAAAACTGCGATAATTTTAACGAAGTTCTTGCCAATATGCCCCTAAATCTTTAATATGTTACATAATTATAGGGATACAACAGAAGAGTGCAATATGGAATATGCACATGACACTTTGAGAGGAATAGCAGTAACACTTAGCACATGACACTCTGAGAGGGACAGTTGCAATTGTGAGCATCTCAAATAGATGAATGTGTTGACATTCATGCACATGGCACTATTGTTCTAGAACCTTATGATGCTAAAGAAGGGTAGGTTTATCTTGTATTTTCAGAAACTGCTTCTACAGCACAACACTGGGAGATATTTACAATAAAATGGCGCAGCGGGCGCCTCAAGCAATTTTGCAGCGCAGAGCTGCGTCATTTCAAAAACGCAGGTATACCCCATATTTATGGGAATCCGACGTACCCCTTTGCTCTCCCCTGAGCCAGCGCTAAACCAGCAGCCACGTGCCAACACAGCCACCCTTGCACCATTATGCAAATGTGCCTGTGTTGCAGGGATGATTGTGTTTGTACAGGAAGGGACATCTTCCTTTGCAAAAACAATTATTAATGGTGTTTCTTCTTCTATGAGTGCTGCACATGTAGCACACATAGAAAGCGCACAAAATGAGGAGAAATAACAGTATTTCTCCTTGTTGCGTCACCTTAACGCCTCCTCTTGAAAGGCGTTAGTTTTTGGTGCTGCCTCAAATTTACCATTCCTTGTAAATCTGTGGCAGTGTCAAAAAGCCATGGGTGTTGCGTGGAAGCACCCTAACCTTTACCCATGACATGCCCCTTTGACGCAGAACACTGCTTGAAAGAGGGCCATATTTGCAAGGCTGAGTAAAGCTACGCAAAGTGGCTTTGCGCAGCCTTGTAAATATGGGCTGGCACACAGTGCCACTGGAGCATTAAAAAATGTCTGCGGTGGTGCAAGGGCTTGTAAATATGTAAAAACAACTTGGAAAAATTTCAGGTATATGCCGTTTTGCCATTAAGGTAGGGAATAGTTTAAATACATCATGTTGGGAAATTCTCAATGCACGTGTCACTTTATATCCACATCTGCATCATGTACTTTACATGTGTATGTTTTGATTATACATGTAAGCTCATGCTGAGAAATGCTCAATGCACGTATATCCTTATATTCATAGTTGCACTTTACTTTGATAACACGTGGTGTATTTTACAGTTTACGTTTGCATTATCTATGGAGGCTTATGCCGAGAAATGCTCAAAGCACATATCACTTTACATACATATTTGCACTTACGTTGATAAAACATCATGTATTTTACAGTGGATGCTTTTATTACCCAGGTAAGCTGACAGATATAGTTATATACTTAAAAAAAGAATATAACCAGTACAAGTGCATAACTTGTGAGTGGTTCTTCCCTGTCATTGAGATATGTGGTTATATAAGATGTACAACGCAGGAAACTCAACATGTTTTAGCCATGGCAGTCACTGTTTATCTACAACAAACAAGAAGAGCACATCAAAATTAATTGAAGGCAATTTCATTTGAATCCATCGATTTTTGAAAGGGACAATTTACACTAATC
Organism: Lissotriton vulgaris; assembly: GCF_964263255.1. NCBI lineage: Eukaryota > Metazoa > Chordata > Amphibia > Caudata > Salamandridae > Lissotriton > Lissotriton vulgaris. The sequence continues at coordinate 4,014 of NW_028246200.1, read as the reverse complement.
AGGTACCTTACCAGTACGAAAGCTGAGTTTACAACTATGTACAACCATGTATTTAGAGTACTTCAATCATGTACATAAATTGCGAATTGCTAGTATGTTTAAACTCTGAAGTATACACAAAATGGTGGGAAGTACAATAGCACACTCACATCAGCCATTAGCTGTTTAGTATTATTTTGAAGGTGGTGGGGGACGGGGCCTGTCCCTTTTAAATACACTCTGCACTTTAGAAACTCTATGGCCAATTGAAGGCTCCAGCCAAAACGTGCCGCCATGTTTGCACTGTCTGCAGTTTGAGAAAAAGGGTATAAACGTGATTGATAGAAAACTGACCTGGCTGTGCTGCCAGCTTCTTGAGTCGCCTAATGGTGACAAGCATTCATTTGTTGATGTGACTATATATATTATATATATATATATCCATCAAAAAGAGTTGCCCCCTACAGAAAAGGCCCGCACAGGTTGGTATGGCTTCTTCGATTTTATTGAAAGCTGCAGCGTGAACAAGTCAGCCCCCACGGCCTAGGATATAGGCCGACGCGTTTCGGGCTCCAGCCCTTTATCCAGGCCACTCATGACATCACTTGTGAAAGAGTGGCAGACCTCCTCTCACCCTAATATAACCTTTGCTCAAGAGTGAAGGAAGGGGGCGGGGCCTGAGGTGACATGTGTGCAAGCACGCCCTGTGGCGCGTTTTAAGTTGGGGAATTACTTCCTCTTCAATCCTGAGGTACCCTGTGGGCCAACTAGCCCACCAGGTACCTCCAGTATGCGCCAGGGAGCTGCGTTGCAGAGAGGTGTTCAGAGGGCACGACCTCTTTTTACAACACTCTGCAACGCAGCTCCGTGGCGCTTACTGGAAGTACCTGTTGGGCTAGTTGGCCACTAGGGGACGTCTGGATTGAAGAGAAATTAATTCCTCATCTTAAAACGCGCCACAGGGCATGTTTGCCAACATATCAACTCAAGCCCTGCCCCCTACCTTCACCACTGTGCAAACGCGCCCCGTAGCGTGTTCTAAGTTGGGGGATTAAGTCCCCTTGCATACTGGGGGTCCCTGGGGGCCAATTACCCCACCAGGAACCTCCAGAATGCGCCTGGGGGCTGCATTGCTGAGAGGTGTAAAAAGGGGCGTGGCCTCATTACACCTCTCTGCAACACAGCCCCCTGGCGCATTTCCAGAGTGGGAACTATATCCCCTTGAATACTCGGGGTCCCTGGGGGCCAACTAGCCCACCAGGAACCTCCAGTATGCGCCTGGGGGCTGCATTGCAGAGAGGTGTAAAAAGGGGCGTGGCCTCATTACACCTCTCTGCAACACAGCCCCCTGGCGCATTTCCAGAGTGGGAACTAAATCCCCTTGAATACTGGGGGTCCCTGGGGGCCAAGTAGCCCACCAGGAGCCTCCAGTATGCGCCAGGGGGCTGCGTTTCAGAGAGGTGTAATGGGGCCACGTCCCTTTTTGCACATCTCTGCAACGCAGCCCCCTGGCACATACTGGAGGCTCCTGGTGGGCTACTTGGCCCCCAGGGACACCCAGTATTCAAGGGGAATTACTTCTCCCTCTACAAACGCGCCAGGGGGCGCGTTTGCAGGGTGGTGTTTTTGGGGGGATTAGCAGAGTACACGTCCCGCGATTTAAAAAAAAACAACATTTGGGCGCCTTGGGAGTCCTTGTGGGACCCTCTAAGCAGGCCTAGGGGCCAGGGTGTTTCTACCCTGCCCCCTTTGCATCTTTTGCGCTCTTGTTTTTCTGTTTTCTTTGCCTCAGTTCTACCTAGGTACAACATGGGTGCCAAGACTTCCTGGTTTGGAGTGTTGAGAGCCAATTAGCATAAAGCTTGTGCTTGGGATCGCGTACGATACTTTGTCTATAGATATATCTATGATTTTACTTTTGATCTTCTCAGGAACTACTGAACGGATTTACACCATTTAACAAAAAGTGTAATCTGCGAACCAAACTACCTTTTTGCCAAATTTGGTGTAATTCCGTTCAGCAGTTCATGCTGTAGCCGTGTCTGAAGGTCCCTATTGAAAATTGCATGGGGAAAACATGTTTTGGGACCCCCCTTTTTTTCTCAACCCCCACTTGACAAATCACCCCGAAACTTTCAGGATAGGAGCGCCCCATCTTCTTGGAGAATTTCGCAAAGATTTGTCGACCAACGCCAAAGTTATTCCAAATAAAATGTTGCGTATTTCCTATGGAAACTAGGTCCTAACTATAACTACCTACTGGCAACCGATATATATATATATATATATCCTACTGGTGTTTAATTGAATTAAAAAAATGCTGGCATGGCCCTACGGCCTCCCCCGCTGCCCCAGAGACTGCCATCTCCCCATGGCACACTGTTTAAGTAAAGAAATGCCGGGGAGGCCCTATGGCCTCCCCCTCTGCCACAGGGACCGCTACCTCCCTGGGACATACTGTATAATGAAATAAAGGGGGAACCCTACAGCCTCCCCCGCTGCCCCGGGTAAAGCCACCTCCCCAGGGCAATGAGCAATATAAATACAGGGGGCCCACTCGGCTGCCCCTGCTGCCCAAGGGATTGACACCTCCCAGGGGCACACTCTTTAATGAAAGAAATGCGGGGGAGGCCTTATGTCCTCCCCGCTGCTCCGGGGACTGCCACCTCCCTGGAGCAATGAGCAATGTAAATGTGGGTCGGTCCACTTGCCTCTACCCCCCTCACCCAGCTGCCCAGGGATCGCTACTTCCCAGGGGCATACTGTTTAATGGTAGATATGTGGGTGAGGTGCTACGGCCTCTCCCGCTGCCCGGGGACTGCCGGGGACTGCCACCTCTCTCGGGCAATGAGAAATGTAGATGCGGGTCGGGCAAGCCCCTCCGCTGCTCTGGGGACTACCACATCTCTGGGGCACACTGTTTGATGAAAGAAATGCGGGGGAGCCTACCCTACTGCCCCAGGGACCACCGCCCCCCGGGGCACATATACAAAATAAATTAAATGCGGGGAGGCACTATAGCCTCCCCAACTGCCCTGGGAACCCCCTCCTCCACAGGCACACTGTTTAATGAAAGAAATGTGGGGGAGGCCTTTCCATCTGCCCCGGAGATGGCCACCTCCCCAGTGCACATATATCATTAAAAAGGAAATGCGGGGTGGCCCTATGGGGAATGCCACCTCCCCCGGGCAATGTGCAATGTAAATGCGGGAGTTCTGCTCGGCCCCAGCATCGCCAGCAAATGCCACCTCTCTGGGTCACACTGTTTAATTAAAGAAATATGGGGGAGGCCCTACCACCCTGCACCAAGGAATAACACACCCCACCCCTTCACAGAAGGCATTTAGGAGTCCTAAAGTTAGTGGTCCTAACTTTACTACTACTAAATTGAGAAAAATCGTAATTTTAGGACTTTCGGTATTCACAGAAGGCATTTAGGAGTCCTAAAGTTAGGAGTCCTAACTTTACTACTACTAAATTGAGAAAAATCGTAGTTTTAGGACTTTCGGTATTCACAGAAGGCATTTAGGAGTCCTAAAGTTAGGAGTCCTAACTTTACTACTACTAAATTGAGAAAAATCGTAATTTTAAGACATTCAGTATTCACAGAAGGCATTTAGGAGTCCTAAAGTTAGTAGTCCTAACTTTACTACTACTAAATTGAGAAAAATCGTAATTTTAGGACTTTCGGTATTCACAGAAGGCATTTAGGAGTCCTAAAGTTAGGAGTCCTAACTTTACTACTACTAAATTGAGAAAAATCCTAATTTTAAGACATTCAGTATTCACAGAAGGCATTTAGGAGTCCTAAAGTTAGGAGTCCTAACTTCTGTGAATACCAAAATGAGTAAGTTCATTCTGTGAATACCAAAAGTAGTGAGTGCATTCTGTGAATGCCAAAAGTAGTAAGTTCATTCTGTGAATACCAAAAGTAGTAAGTGCAATCTGTGAATACCAAAACAGTAGTAAGTTTAGGATTGAGACTTAAGTTAATTCTGTGAATCGGGCCCAGAGTTCCTATTCGTATGAGTGGGG
>NW_028246199.1:0-22785 GCF_964263255.1 Lissotriton vulgaris | reverse complement strand
CACTGTAGGGGGGTAAACAGGGGAAGGTGGTCAAGAGGTGTAGCCAGACAAAGTGTTCCACATGATACAGCACATCACCAGAGGGAGTGCCAGTGTCTGTACCTGATGCAGGACGGTTGGTGTGTGTGCCTGTTGTGTCATCACCAGTTCCCATTGACCACAGTACAGGGAAGGCATTTCAAATTCCCAAGAAGTTGAAGGGCACCCCTCAAACCTCTCCCACCCACACTGTGTCACAGGTCTGCATGACTCCACCTCCACGTGCCACAACACCACCTGGTCTAAACAGCCCTCCAGCTTGCCAAGCCATTAATAGCCTTACATCACCTGGGCCTCTGTCTCCCCAGTCAAGTTGTCCTGCTGTCTCGGACACACAGCCAGCTCCAGGTCTGCCTGACAGCCACGAGTGAGTAGTAGTCCTCCTCATACACCTCTCTCATACAGGTTTTCTGGTCCTGCCCATTGTTTACAATCGGGATGTGTTGCTGGCCATGGAAGGCTACAGTCAAACACACTCACTGTGAAGCTTCTCATGTCCTGACTTTGCACTTCTCCCTGGTCACTGGCCTTGTCATTCACTGCTGTTCTGGCATTGCCTGTGCAGCTTCTCATGTCTTGACTCTGCACTTCTCCCTGGCCATGGGCCTTGTCATTCACTGCTGTTCTGGCCTTGCCTGTGCAGATTCTCATGTCCTGACTCTACACTTCTCCCTGACCACTGGCCTTGTCATTCACTGCTGTTCTGGCCTTGCCTGTGCAGCTTCTCATGTCCTGACTCTGCACCCTGCCATACCCACTGGCTGTGTTTCTCTGTTGTGTTGGCCTATTCCCAGTGCAGCCTCTCATGTACTTGACATGCTACCTGCCATGGACACTGGCCCCGTTGCTCTGCTGTGTTGGACTCTCCCCTGTGCCATGGACACTGGCCATGTTGCTCTGCTGTCTTGGCCTATTCCCAGTGTAGCCTCTCATGTACTTGTTGCGCCACCTGCCATGGACACTGGCCCTGTTGCTCTGCTGTGTTTCAGTCTCCCCATTGCAGCCTCTCATTTACTAGCTGTACCACCTGCCATGGAGGTATGTTACACTTACAACACAACTTTTACGTCGTAATGCTGTTACAACGCAGCTATTACAACGCAGGATCCATTACATCGGATGCCATTACAACGCATGGCATTACATAGCAGATGCTATTACAACGCATACCATTACATCGTAAGTATTGGTAAGTATATACATTTTTTTATTTTATTTAATAATATATAATTGATTTAATTATTATTAATTATAAATAAAAATATTTATTTATGTTTTTAAATATTATAAATTAAATATATTAATTGAAGTTATTTTTTAAATAAGTATAAGTATAGGAGTATATGTTTTGGGGTACTGAGGTATATGTTTTGGGGTGTTTGGGTATTTTTAGGTTTTAGGGCAGGGTTTGGGTTTTGGGGTATAGGGGTGTTTTTAGGTTTTAGGGCAGGGTTTTGGGTTTTGGGGTACAGGGGTGTTTTTAGGTTTTAGGGCAGGGTTTGGGTTTTGGGGTACAGGGGTGTTTTTAGGTTTTAGGGCAGGGTTTGGGTTTTGGGGTACAGGGGTGTTTTTAGGTTTTAGGGCAGGGTTTGGGTTTTGGGGTACAGGGGTGTTTTTAGGTTTTAGGGCAGGGTTTGGGTTTTGGGGTACAGGGGCGTTTTTAGGTTTTAGGGCAGGGTTTTGGGTTTTGGGGTACAGGGGTGTTTTTAGGTTTTAGGGCAGGATTTTGGGTTTTGGGGTACAGGGGTGTTTTTAGGTTTTAGGGCAGGGTTTGGGTTTTGGGGTACAGGGGTATTGTAGGGTTCAGGGGTAGGTTTGTGTTTAGGGATAATTAAATTATATTTACCATTTTTAAATTAATTCAAATATATTTAATAAATTAAATTAATTTTATTACATTAATTACATTTTTAAATTAAATTAATTAAATTAAATAAATTATTTCAATTAATTTAATTTAATTTCAATTATAAAAATATGTACATTAAATTAATTTCATTATTTTAATTAAATTAAATTATTTCCATTTATTAAATAGATATTATTTTATAAAATTAAATTAATGGCTATTTTAAAATGTATTTTAATTAAATTAATTAAATTAAATTAATTAAATTAACTTAATAACATTTTTTTAAAAAAGGTATACTTACCTATACTTACGATGTAATGCCATGCGTTGTAAGAGCATCTGCTATGTAATGCCATGCGTTGTAATGGCATCCGATGTAATGGATCCTGCGTTGTAAAAATTCCGATGTAACGGAATGCGTTGTAAAAATCCACGTTGTACTGACACCAATCGGCCATGGACACTGGCCCTGTTGCTCTGCTGTGTTGGCCTTTTCCCTGTGCCATGGACACTGGCCCTGTTGCTCTGCTGTGTTGGCCTATTCCCAGTGCAGCTTCTCATGTACTTGCTGTGCCACCTGCCATGAGCACTGGCTCTGTTGCTCTGCTGTGTTGGACTAGTCCCAGTGCAGCCTCTCATGCACTTGCTGTGCCACCTGCCAAGGACACTGGCCCTGTTGCTCTGCTTTTTTGCAGTCTCCCTTGTGCAGCCTCTCATGTACTTGCTGTGCCACCTGCCATGGACACTGGCCCTGCTGCTCTGCATTGTTGGACTCTCCCCTGTGCCATGGACACTGGCCCTGTTGCTCTGCTGTGTTGGACTTTCCCCTGTGCCATGGGCACTGGCCCTGTTGCTCTGCTGTGTTAGCCTATTCCTAGTGCAGCCTCTCATGTACTTGCTGTGCCACCTGCCATGGACACTGGCCCTGTTGCTCTGCTGTGTTGAACTCTCCCCTGTGCCATGGACACTGGCCCTGTTGCTCTGCTGTGTTGGCCTATTCCCAGTGCAGCCTCTCATGTACTTGCTGTGTCACCTGCCATGGACACTGGCCCTGTTGCTCTGCTGTGTTGCAGTCTCCCCTGTGCATCCTCTCATGTACTTGCTGTGCCACCTGCCATGGACACTGGCCCTGTTGCTCTGCTGTGTTGGAATCTCCCCTGTGCCATGGACACTGGCCCTGTTGCTCTGCTGTGTTGGACTCTCCCCTGTGCCATGGACACTAGCCCTGTTGCTCTGCTGTGTTGGCCTATTCCAAGTGCAGCCTCTCATGTACTTGCTGTGCCACCTGCCATGGACACTGGACTTCCTGTTTGGAGTTTGTCTGTGCAGATATCTTGCAGATGATCAGCATTTTGTGACTTGCTCTTGTCTACTATTGTTCTACTGTCACATCTGTGCAATATGTGAATCAAGACAGTTACTCCTGTTGTCTGTTTTGTCAGTGTCCTTGCTGATTAAACTTATTTTAGTGTGTGCATTTGGTTGCCTGTGCCCCATGCTCTATGTGTCACTTGAACATTACCAAGCTCTTTGCCCATATCACATTTTTAAACAGGGGTGACTGGGTCTTCAGGCCATTCAGACACTTATACTAGAGTTGTCTGTGATGGCTCTTTTACCTGTCATGCAGTTCTATTTTTAGTGGTTTGCTATTGATGGGGACATTGTTCAGATGTCAGGTTGGGGTACACTGCCAACACAGGGTGTGATACTGTGCACACGTTTGCATGCAGGCTGGGCAATGTCATGATGTATGTGTGTTATTCATTTATGTGTGCCCAGTTGTGTATGTGTATGGTCATCTTGTGTTGAACCTTAGTCCTGGTCCCATGGCCTACATAAGATGTGTGCTCTTGGGTAGTCAAGAGGTGTGCAGTGTGAAGGGTGTGACTTTGTAGTGGGTGTGGATGTGTGTGTGCCCCTGAATTGTGTAAGACACAAGTGTCACCCAGGAGTTGTGTGCCGGTTGTTTGGATTGTTGTGCCCTGTGGATATGGTAAGATGCACCTGTGTCAGTTGTCTGTTGTGCACTGTGCAGTGTGTTGGTGTGTCCGTGCTGTTCTGTCTGACTCCTCCTTGTTGTTTTGGTCACTTATGATTGTGCAAAGTGTGTGACTTGCACATCAGTGTTGTGTTTGTTTGATCATCAATGTGTCTTGAGTGTGTTTGTGTAGACTGTGTAGCCCTGCTGCTCCACACTGCCATTGTTGTTATATTTCTCATGCATTGCATGCACATGGTGCCTTTTATCCTCCTGTATGGCATGGTGTGTGTGGTGTAATGCCATCCGCTATGTGTGTCACTTATGCCTACCCATTGTGGGTCTGCGCTCACTCTATTTCTGTATGGTACACCCCGTACATGTCTACTACTCACATGCAAGTCAGTTCACTTTGATGTCAGCTGTCCCCTTGGTTTACATGTGTGTGTGCCTCCCTATCACTTCATTTGTGAGACTGTTCTTTGTGGTGCAGTTCTTGGGCCAAGTGTGATGTTCCACTCTGGACATTGCCCCAATGGTTTATGTGTGCTGTTCTTGTGCTATTCATGAGTCAGGATTGCTCATGTGCACTTCAGCTGTGTGTGCTGCCCAGTGCTCTGGTCAAGATGGTTGTGCTCTTGTATCCCAGAGTGGTGCATCTGTTGTTGTTGTTTTGGATGTATGTGTGTTGGCTGTAGTATTGCTTCACTTCCTGGGTGTGTTGTTGTGTTTGTGTTGTGCTGATTAGTGGTGTGTGTGTTGAGTTGTGTCAGTCATGTCTGTGTGTGACTGTTTTGCTTGTTGTGCACACACTGCTTGTTGTGCATACAGTGTCGTGTGTATGTGGCCTTGGCATTGCCTGATGTGCATCCCCTGATGTCCTGTGGTGTTTGTTCATTTTTGATTTCATGTGCATCTGTGGTTGATTTCATGTGGCAGTGTAATTCTGTGCTGGTGAACTTCTTGTGTGATTTGTGATACGTTGTGTGTGTTTTGTTTCTGAGGGATGAGGTTGTGTACTCCTGTTGTGTCTGTGCTCCCATTGCCCTTCCACAGTTTGGCTGACAGGGTATGTCTGTTTCTGATGTGGTTCTGTGTGTGTTCCTGTAGTGTTTGTGTGTTGTTTTTGGGCAAGCATCTGTTCAGGCATCCCTGTGTGTGTGTTCTGTTTATGGCTACACCCAGGGTGTGTGTTTGTTTGTGTGTGTATGTGCTGGCAAGTATTGGCAGCCTTCAGTGTGTGTGGCACTGGTGTTGTGTGTTCCTTGTCAGCCACTCCTGCAGTGGCTCTCTCCCTAGTTGTTTGTTGTGTAGTGCAGGGTGTGTATTGGGCTTGCTTATTGCTGTGCTTGTTGATTGTGGCTGTAAATGGGGGTGCACAGGATGGGCACCTGGCCTGTGATTTGATGGGGTGTGTTGATGTGTGGTTGGAGGGGGTGTGTCCCTGTGGTCTCTGTTCCCTGCCAATGCCTTGGACTGGCCCAGCCTTCTGCATTGTGCACATATGTTGACCGCTGCGGTGACGTGACCGGCACCGGGACGTTGCTGCATGTTCGCGGTCGATGTGTGTCCAAGATGCAGTGGGGTGACTTGGTGGCAGGTGGGTCATGTGTGGGTGCCCTTGCGGATGTGTTGTTGCCCCCAGCAGGGTGTCTGTTGTGGTTTTGGACCCAGTGTCAGCCCTAGTGTTGTGTGTTGTATTTGTGTATTTGCATCCCTGGGGCGGTGGCTGCGGCGGCCCATTCGATGATAGTGCTGTAGCAGGTACAGCACCGGAAACACATGTAGAGGTGGGTCCATGGAGGTCATGACTGGGTAGTGTGGACTGGGTCTCTGCTATCGAGCACCACTGTTGAGTTTCCGCTGTCTCTGGTTGGGCGGAGTCTCCGCTGCAGTGCGTCTGCTTGTTTGGACCATCCTAATTTGTGGAGTGGGTGGACGTCTTTCCGCACGGCGTTGAGTCTCCATTGGCTGCCCCGGGTGCACTTTGATGGCGGTGCGGGTCGCACCGCGGTGGACGGGAACTGACCTATGTTTTGCAATACTAATATGGCGGACATGTTTCCCGCTGCTCGCGGGCGGAAAAAGGCGTTTTTCCGCCACGCCAGCACCGCCGAGGTGTCACCGCCCGACATCCTAATGGACCCCTAGGTTTCTGCATCTCAAGCTCATCCCTCTCTAATTTCAATGGGCAACAGAAGGAATCCCTGACCCAAACTAGATCCTTTTTACATGCTGTTTCCGGATGGGTGTATAGATCTGGTCTGCCCAGTCTATCAAAACCGGACCTTATATATCTTATCCATGATATGTAATGTGCATGATCCAGTGACATATACACTTTCATTATCCTCTGGGTCAGAAGCAGTTCCTCATTCCGCCATGTTTTCAACCAGAAAATTAGTTGGCCTGTAGTAATGGGTGCTATCACGGTTACCCTTCTTAAAAACTGGCACTATGGTCGAAGTTGGACAAGACCCTGGGCAACCGGATTTTGCCGCTGCAATCAAAATCGCAGCATGGACAGGAGCCCAGAGTGTTGGGTTTGATTTAAAAAGGTCAGCTAGTCCAACAACAATATAATCTAGGAACGGCAGATACTAATGTCCCTGAGGCCTCACCAATGGAGGACCGTTTGCTCACAGACTTCATGCAGCAGCGTGCTACATCCCTCACTTATCGGAAGCTCCTTAACAATATGCCCAACCCCACACTTAAACTCCGAGACCAATGGGTGGCAGAGGAATCAAAAAAAAAAAAGGTCAGCTAGAATACCATCAGGATTCAGGGTTTTATTACTGGATAAACCCATAATACCTTCTTTGACCTCACAGCAGCTAAAAACCAAAACAGAATCTGCCACGACCCTGGATACTGAGGAACTTAACTCAGGGAGACACTCATATATATCTTCGTAATGGTGTACCCACTTTTCCTCTGTTATGTTAGCAGCTACCACTCTTCCGTCCTCAGGATTTAAAAAAGGACTATTAATTCTATTCTAGAATCTCGAGCTTTCCTTTAATGTGCTTGCATTGACGAGGTCCATCCATAGCTCATCTTTTAAAGCCATTTTTCATCTTACAAGTTTTAACTTGTATTCCGTAATGCAAGATCTCACCTGCATGGGGTAGCTGGAGCATTTGCTGAGTCCCACCCACAGCTTCCTAGCCGCCATTGAACCGAGGGAGTCAAACCAACTAGGAGACTGACTGGGGTGCTTAAAAACATACTTATTTTATCTGAAATGGCATTAAAGGGGCCGATAACTTCCTTTAGCGCCAAGGTTGCAGAACAGCACCCGGCCAGCTCATTGGCGCACAAAGTTGTCAATTATTCATAGAATATGTCTGGAGCTATCTGAGACCATTTTAACCGCCTCCGACCATCGGTTGGTCTCACCGCCCCGCTTTGAACAGTCCCTCCCTATATACCATATAGGGTCCCTGAAATTGCACACATACAGGGTTATGGTCACTGTGAACACTTGTTTGTATGGCAAATCCCGCAAATAGCTCTAACATGGGTGAGGATACCAGGATAAAATCTATAAACGACCCATCACCCCTGCCTTTAAAAGATGAGATAACCACTTTACTCCATGAATCAGATAAACACATGAGGGACACCAAGTCAATTTCATGGAGGAGGTCGTTCAGTGTCTCCCCCTGCGTAGAGTGTTCAAAGTGGATACCCTGAACATGAGGACACCCCATCTCAGCCACCGGAACTAACCTGGGGTCACCACATGTAGGCAAATTAAAATCCCCGGTGGTCATCAGGTCTCCAGAGGTCATATTCATATATTCCCTTACAAAAGAGCCTAGTAGAGTTATATATTACCTGCTTCGCTGTTACATGATAGTGAGCTATAAAAATGTATGAGCCCCAGATTATTGAGCACCCTGTGAAGTACTGGTGCCTGAATGCATGGGTTTTCTAAAGACATAACCTTTAGACCATGGGTCTCCAACCTTTTCTGTAGTGAGAGCTAATTCTGCTCAAAGAAAGTCCTGCTGAGCTACTAGCATATTTTATCACTGTCAAATGCTGATGATATGTATTAACATTACACTATGACCACCCTAAGCACAAATATTAGTAGTAACCACCCAAAAATTCCAGGTAAAGTTATCAGCTGAATGCTAGGAAAACGTTTATCAATATTAAATGCCTGTAATCAATTAAAATTCAAATCATCACATGCTATGTGCCACAAAGGGTATTACCACAAAAGTAAGTCTCCCAACTCAAATTGAATTATCATTCAGCTAACAACGTTACATGTGTTTTAGAATTGCAATATTTTGTCGTCATTAGAATATATATTTTTTTTAAATACATATATTTTTCTATCAAAATCCCTTTCCACTTTGTGCACTCAAGCTCAATTTTCCAGAAGACAAACCTTTTTTGAGAAAGCATAATTTTTTCCTTTAAAAATCAAATCAGTTTTCATTGTTAGAAAATACACAGTCCCTAAACATCAGCTTTTTGTTTTCATTGAGTACCGCCATGTAAAAATGCCTCTCATGGATAAATTATGCTTCAAATACCCAGGTATTAGAATCATAGGCCATGCTTTCTCGCCATAACACTAAGAATGCCAATAATGCCCACCATTAAACCAGGGCTACTACTGTGCCACAACTGGATGCCCAACATACATCAGTTATGGCCATTGTTATGGGAGAAGCAGTGCCACACTGTCAGGAATGGCTATAAGCAGGCCAGCGTTGCTCTTATTATGTCAGTGATGGCAGCAAGCATGTAATTACTAGACTTGTATGCCAAAAATAGTCAAGTACAAAAATATTATGGCTATGGCAGAATTATACCATGAATGGGCACAATTGCGTCAGAGATAATACTCTTATGCTCTGCTCTTGCCTGCTGAATATGTTCGAAGGTATAGTTTCGGCTCTCGGCCTTTTTGCCTACCCCTCAGGTGCCTGGCCTTTTCTTTTAACTCCCGGACCTTGATTAGCCCACTTTCAGCCTACAGGCCTCCGTCGAGTAATTGGTCTGTTGGTAGAAGCGTTTACAGGATGATTGTTGTTTACGGGCCCCGCTTGCCCAATTGTTTCGATCCTGGTGAGCCACCCGGAGGAATTAATCAAGACGGTAGGGCTAAGAGGTACCTGGCGACCACAGCAATGATTGATCGAGCTTTTCAGATCGACTGGGTCTTGAGGTCCTGAGTTATTAAGAGGATCGCCAATACTATCCACATGAATAGCTGTGCGTGTTGGCTGAGAAGGGATGGAAATAACAGGGGATCTAGGAAGGGGCCGGTTCACCAGTTCTATCTCCTTATCTAGCACTGACGCAGTCCGCTGTAAAAACGAGTCCATTGTTACTATGGTGCCTGATGAACCTGCCGGGACTGCTAGTCCCCGAAGAGTCCATAAAAAATAAGTAAAACTGAAATTAGGTGCGTAATGTCGGTATGTCCCTACCTGCTCAATGGATTATGTCAAGGTGGTCCAGGGTGGGGTTGATGCTGAGTAACAATGTGTTGACCTTCTCCAGTCTTACCCGAAGAAGGTTGTATTCAAAGTAGATCGGGAACAAAGATGTGCAGGCCAAAAGGGTATGCCCAGCCTAGCCTCCTCTGGGCTCTGACAGGTGCAGACGGGCCCGCCCTTGACCCGGGCTTCACCCAGGCGAGGCCCGGGGACGCCCACTCGCTACCTGCGCTGTGGGAGCCCTGGCCTTCTCTTGAGCGCCTCCTAGTGAGTGTGGCGACGGGTGTGGCATGCACGCCGGTGGGGCTCCTGGGAAATGCAGGCTAACAAAGGGTGCCGGAAGTATCGGAAAAGCAGTCCTTGGTGGTGACGGTGGCAGAGTCCAGAGAGAGACCCTGCGTAGTGCTGTGGCAAGTGGCGGGCAAGTAGTAGGCGTTAGCAAGTAGGATTGGGCTTCATTTTTAGGTCTCGCTCTCGAGACCTATTCTCATCGAGATGCTTCTCAAGGGAGACAGACCGGTGCACGAGCCGATTTGGGTCGTGGACACGCTTACGTATAAACGGCGCGCACACACACACACAGCGTTACTTAGGCTGGCCGAAGGCACGCACACACAGAGACACACACACACACACATACAGAGACCCCCCCACCGCCACCACCCCCGCCCAGTACAACAAAGCCCCACTAACGTCTTGTTAGCGCTCCGATGATTAGTTCATCTTTTGCAGGTCTGCACATACAAAAATTTAGTCTAGAGGGTGCTGGGGTGGTAGAATTACCAAACCGGGTGGAGCGATTTCTGAAAGTTTCATGCAGGTTTAAGGTCCGCACAATTTTCTCATTTCGGATGGCGCTCAGGAAAAGATGGCTCTGTGTAATGCACCAGAACGTGAGCTGGCGAAAGATAGAGCAAAAATATCTGCGGCCAACATCTGAAAGCACTTATCCCACGCAGCCACTCCAGAGCCCATGGTGCAGGCATTGGCAGAGCGTGCGGCGCGGTCTGAGCCGCCCCGTGCGCAGCCCACACCACTCCGCAGTGCATGCACGCGCTGCCACTCCCTGGAGGCCACTCAGTGCACGCACTCCAGCAGGCACGCCCTCCTACTGAGGTAATGGAACTTTGGGAACTACGAGAACATTCAGATATCAGCCCGCTTAAGTGATCTGCCCAGAATCACCGGACGTTAAGCTGACGTCCAGACTCGAACCTAACTGAAAAAGTAATTATTTAAAACATACCTGGATGCAAACACAAGAAAGCATTAGATAACAACTCAAGTCACATCCACTCGCACCTAGGGCTTTAGTGGCATGACAAATTGTGTGTGTGGGGGGATGGGTGGGCGGAGGGGCTCTTAATAGTGCATGATTATTATAGGGTGCCGCCCGACTTGGTTTTTGCTGCTCCTATCATTGCATCCTGATGCATATAATACAAATAACATTACACCTACATTTAGCCAGGACTAATAAGCTACAACTGGTGCTTCGTTGTATACAATACCGAACATGGTTTCGTTATTGTGGGAGAGGGTGCAGCGTAATGGCCAGAGCTGCAAACGCAGAGAGTCTGGGCAGATGCTGAGACGGCATCTGCTTTTTAGAACTATCAGTGCTTATCACCGGCAGGACCCGGCCCACCTAAAGCCCTGCTCTTACCCTACACATAAAGGATCGACCTTTGGCTACCCTTTATCTTCATAACCATGAAGGGCAGCCCAGCTTAGAGGGCTGACAGTCGGAGAAATAATAGTGACGATGCAGCCTGAGGCTGGCAGATAGGAGCTGTGCAAGACAGGGGCCTGGGGCAGGAGATGCCTGGTAGCCCTGGGGTCTGACAGGGCAGGATCACAGCAGGACAACGTTTCTCTCGCTGCTCAATTTCAAGCACAGATTAGCTTCCCCTCGAGACAATTTCACTTGCTTAATAACAAGGCCTGGCCAAATTTTAAGTACGACAGAGTAATCCCACTATTTACTGAAAGTTACGTGATTATGCCAGTGAGCGTAATTTTGAATGATGTAGGGCAAAAATGCCTGCCGCAAGAACAGAAACTGAGCGCTCCTGCTGCTCCTGCTCTGTTGCATTTAGTACCATCTTCTAAGCACACTCGGATCCTCGGTCCATTTTGGTCGCGAGGGTGCATTCTGCGATAAAGTAGTGCTAGAGATGCAGGATGACACTCTTCTTGTCTTTCTATGTAATCTTGCATAATTTTGCTGTAACTCCGTGAAATTTCACTACAACAAAGTGCGCAAGTTATACGCACCCCTATAAATAATTACTTATTCAACCTCTGAGTCTGAAAACCAGCCTTTACACAATAGGACATCCATGCCCCCCTCACCTCTTGAGCAAGAGTACTGGCAGTCCTTCAGACCCCCAACCCCACTTTACCCTCCTAAACAACTTACTCGAAATCTAGCTTCTAATATTAGGACAGATGCTCAGACCCCCTCGGACCTATTCCCTCATCCTACACAATAAAATGCCAGGCCCAGGTGAGACTGGCTCCTACCCTCACGCGCGAGGATGGACCAGCGGCTCCACGCCCTCATTTCTGTGAACTCCTTCACACCACAGTGTTTCTCAGCAGGTCCTTGAGACAACCGCTCCCTCAGCCCTGTTCCAGTTAACGGAAATTGATTGGGGCACAAAGAATGCGTAGCAAATTGCTCAGCTAATGAATGCCCTGGAGGTTTGTGCGCATCCCCATCAGGAAAACAAGTTGAAGACACTGGACTTATTAGGTCTGCTTGTTTACATAAGACAAATAAACAAAGGAAGAGTGTCCGTCAGAGAAGCGTTATAGCACGTGAGATTTGAGGCCAGTTGTAAGTGGTCAGATGAACAGACCAATTTCAAGAAAAAATACAGGATTTTTTCAGGAAACCCTCACTCACCCTAGTGGTGACATGCTTCATCATCGGGTCCACTGGGAGAGATCGAATACCTCCCCGGTGTGCTGCGACGCCAGGAGACTGCGGAGCAGGTTCTTGTGAGGGTAGAGTGTGAAAAAAGGGTTTTGAGTGAATTTAAAAATGTCAAAGGTTATACCAAAAAATCATTTATTGGCTGGTCAACCCGACATAATAAAAATTAACTATGTGTAGGGAAAACTAACCAAATAAAATATACTGGTGTTTCCCTATTAAAGAAAGGTCAACATGTTTCTGCCCTTTGGTATGTGCGACTTTACAGGGCTTTCTTCAGGACCAGTTTGCGAGTGTTACCTTAACAGGTATGGGCGCGCTAAGGCCCACCCTGCTAAAGGCAGTGAAAGTTAAAAATAGCACTATGTGTAAAAAAGGTGCATTAAAAGAAACAAACTAATAAGTCTGGGCAATTACCTCTGTTACGAGGAACCTAGAAGTCTGTGGACAGAAGGCGAGACAGACAGACAAATAAACAAACAAAAAACACAAAATCAATCAATATGGATCATTTTGCACTGCTTTTTGATGCAACTTGGTGGCGTGATACGTGCTGGCATACCTATCAAAGGCCGTGGCCGAGATGCTTGGGATGTAAAGAAATAGTTGTGCCACAAGCCGGAGTGGTGGGCCTCAACTAGCGCTGAGAAGTGTAGTCCAGCGCGATCTGTTGCACGAATAATAGGGCAACAGGATAATAAGTGGAGACTTACAGTGTTAAGTCCATCCGTGCGGGGAACCAGAAGTGGCTGCCCGTTATAAAATGCTACCTATAGTAGGGCGGCGGGGAAGTGATCCCCGAAGTGTTAAGCGATATGGCAGAGTAGCAGTGTGAATAGCGATAACTCTGCTGGCCGTGACTTATAGTTTTGTTCAGGCACACAAATATTAGAGCGTAAAAGATAAACACTCCTCACTTGTACAAAAAGTGAACCACGCCCCATACAACTCAGGAGGGGGGTGGGAGCGACAATGGCACACCCTATTAGGGAAGGAAACAACAAACAAACACAGAGAATTTAGAGATCTGGCAGAGTCTCAAACACAGGACTTATCTGATTAGAAGTGTCCAACGAAAGGTTCTTACGCCCGCAACGCTCTGCACCCTCTCGGTACCTAGCTGTTCCCTCGCTGGATCTCGTGGATCCTGAGCGAAGGGCGAGCCCGGTATCATGAGGGAGGTGGCAGGGCACGGGCCAATGGGAGCTGCTGATTGAAAGCGAGGCTTGGAATGGAAGTCTCGAACTCCCGCGAGAGATAGTAGCAAAACGGGATTTTATTGCAAAATTGAAAACGAGGCTTGGAAAGCAAGCCCCGAACGGCTTGGCAATGAGAATTACAAGACAAGTTTCATTTATAGTCACAGTCACCGCCACAAGTAACCGAAGATGTTAGAAATGGTAGCGACCAACAACAAATGTTTACTGGTACAGAAAATTAATTCTTGAATTGAATTATATACTGGAGTATAGGATTCTAAACTATATGTTGGAGCGTTAATTGCGGCAGGATAAATCAAGTATGGTATCGAGTACGAATTATTCTATATTCCCGCATGAGTCTCAGAGCCCTCTGATTGCATGCTTCAAGAGGCATGGATCTCGTGGTATCAGGGGTCAGACTCCAGGATTTTTTGACAGAGGCAAAACAGGCAACTCCCAAACAGAAGATGACAAATAACAGACATGGCTCATGAAAAGCCTAATGTTTTAAGACATTAGTCCAAGGTATTTGGTCATTCAGCCCATGTATGTGGGTACTGAGTCTGTATACCCAGCGCTGTTCTTTCTCAAACAGGATGCTGTCTCTGTTTCTGGGGTTGCTGACCTGCTCAATGTTTGTCCAGGTCATGTCATTAGGGGTGTGATGTGCCTGCAAAAAATATTCACTGAGTTTCGTTGTGACCTTTTTGCAACGGATGTTGCTACGGTGTTCCCCAATGCGTGTTTTTACTTTTCTTGTTGTCATTCCAACATAGCGTTTCGCACAAGGGCAAGTAATCAAATAAACAACATTGGCAGAATTACAGTTAGTGTGAGATTTTTGGATCCATACTTTGCCAGGTTCCAAATTGAGTTGTTTAGTGTGGGTGGTAAGATGACAAACACTACAGTCAGTACAGGGAAAATGACCAGTAATGGGTGGTAAGTGCCAAGGTTCTGTAACAGACCTGATGAGTGTGGATGTCGTGCCCGGTAGAGGTCTAGTATGTACCAAGGCGTCTTTGAGGCTCCTTCCCTTTTTGAAGGAGAACAGAGATTTCTCCCAATCACTCATGTTGCTGGCAATTATTCTCCAATTTTTATTGATGGATTTCTTTATGTTGTCTGACATGGTGCTGTAGGTGGTTACACATGCAAGAGGCACCTCTGTGTTTGTCCTTACATTTTCCTCGAGGAGGGCATCGCGGGGGGGCCCTGGCACCTCCCTCATAATACCGGACTCGCCCTTCGCTCAGGATCCACGAGATCCAGCGAGGGAACAGCTGGGTACCGAGAGGGTGCAGAGCGTTGCGGGCGTAAGAACCTTTCGTTGGACACTTCTAATCAGATAAGTCCTGTGTTTGAGACTCTGCCAGATCTCTAAATTCTCTGTGTTCGTTTGTTGTTTCCTTCCCTAATAGGGTGTGCCATTGTCGTTCCCACCCCCCTCCTGAGTTCTATGGGGCGTGGTTCACTTTTTGTACAAGTGAGGAGTGTTTATCTTTTACGCTCTAATGTTTGTGTGCCTGAACAAAACTATAAGTCACGGCCGACAGAGTTATCGCTATTCACACTGCTACTCTGCCATATCGCTTAACACTTCGGGGATCACTTCCCCGCCGCCCTACTATAGGTAGCATTTTATAACGGGCAGCCACTTCTGGTTCCCCGCATGGATGGACTTAACACTGTAAGTCTCCACTTATTATCCTGTTGCCCTATTATTCGTGGAACAGATCGCGCTGGACTACACTTCTCAGCGCTAGTTGAGGCCCACCACTCCGGCTTGTGGCACAACTATTTCTTTACATCCCAAGCATCTCTGCCACGGCCTTTGATAGGTATGCCAGCACGTATCACGCCACCAAGTTGCATCAAAAAGCAGTGCAAAATGATCCATATTGATTGATTTTGTGTTTTTTGTTTGTTTATTTGTCTGTCTGTCTCACCTTCTGTCCACAGACTTCTAGGTTCCTCGTAACAGAGGTAATTTCCCAGACTTATTAGTTTGTTTCTTTTAATGCACCTTTTTTACACATAGTGCTATTTTTAACTTTCACTGCCTTTAGCAGGGTGGGCCTTAGCGCGCCCATACCTGTTAAGGTAACACTCGCAAACTGGTCCTGAAGAAAGCCCTGTAAAGTCGCACATACCAAAGGGCAGAAACATGTTGACCTTTCTTTAATAGGGAAACACCAGTATATTTTATTTGGTTAGTTTTCCCTACACATAGTTAATTTTTATTATGTCGGGTTGACCAGCCAATAAATGATTTTTTGGTATAACCTTTGACATTTTTAAATTCACTTAAAACCCTTTTTTTCACACTCTACCCTCACAAGAACCTGCTCCGCAGTCTCCTGGCGTCGCAGCACACCGGGGAGGTATTCGATCTCTCCCAGTGGACCCGATGATGAAGCATGTCACCACTAGGGTGAGTGAGGGTTTCCTGAAAAAATCCTGTATTTTTTCTTGAAATTGGTCTGTTCATCTGACCACCTACAACTGGCCTCAAATCTCACGTGCTATAACGCTTCTCTGACGGACACTCTTCCTTTGTTTATTTGATAACTGACTGGGGTCTAAGAGTGCCCTGTAACCCTATCTCTCCCTTTGTTGATTGATATTTAGCTGCACACAGCAGTGAGAGCCCTTTTCATAAATACATTCATTTCAACGGTACAACAACTTGTATCTATTGATATAAAACAGCATAGAACAATGGCTAACTTGGGACTCACATACTCTACGGAGGAAATAGATGAACTACTGGCAGATCCGAATATATTTGCAGACCCAGCAATATCTCAAGTGATTTCACACACAGCAGAATGGGACCAACTGACTGAACTCAAACGTGATAGAATAAGGACCATACTTCATGGCCCCATATTGAAACAATATCTTACCTCCAACTCAGCCCCAAAGGGGCTTTTGGTCACAAACGCCCCCAGGATCTTTCTAAATGATGCCACGTTTAGAAGGGACTGGGCCATGATAGCATGGCATTGTACGAGAGATTGGCTAGTGTTGATTATAAAAACAGCACTACGCCTATCCGAAGCTCTACAGATAGAGATCCAACAAACAGAAGCCCAGTTTAAAACTACAATAACAGGTTATAAAAAAAAGTTGGATGAAATCAACAAGGACCTTACAGAATACAAGGATAATCTCCTACAGGCAAAATTGACCAAATTTCAAAAAGATCTTAAAAAATTTAAATTCGAAAGTGTATACCCCTACTCAGACCCTAACTACAGTGCTCCTAAAAAGGACACAAGTAAATCTGATGATTCAGACAGTCACTCTTCTAGTGGGAGCACTAATAGCAACCAAAGCCCTAAACAAAAAGGACGAAGAGGAGGAAGGGGTCAATTCAACTACCCAAACCAACAACCAAGATGGCAAAATTATGGGCATCCAAACAATGGCCCTACACCGCTGTTCTACCAGCAACCCCAGTTCCCCATGATGAACTGGAACCCATATATGCAACCTCACTTTCCCCAAAACCAGCCACCCATGCCTTTTTTAGGGAGAGGCGGGCGGGGACGGGGATGAAGCAGAGGCAACACCCAAGTAACCTGGGAAGACGGAGATGCAGTGGGGAAGCACACCCGCAGTCGAACAGCAACAGCCAGCACAAGCGCAATATAAGCCTTGTGACGAATCTTTCAAAGAAAGTCCTAACCCCAGAGGAGACGAAAGTCCTGGAAAAAGGTCTGGGTTTTGTCCCGACCTCTCGCCCCGACAAATTCCAACTTCACTGCGAACTCGCACAATTTTTCAGGAAGCTGAAATTAAAGGCATTTTTTGAATCAAAAGACCAGTCCATAACTAATGAACAGGAGTTTGATACCAACTTCAGACTGAAATCCATCTTCATGCCACCCCCACACACAATACCTGCAGCAATTACTGCTTTCGAACAAGCTGTTGTGAAAGACCTCGAGACCACTGAAAATCCTAAGCGGTTTAACAACTTTACGGCTGTGGAACACAAAGCTTTGGAGAGTCTAAAAAATGACAGGGAAATTACCATTAAACCAGCGGACAAGGGCGGCGGGATTGTCATTCAGGATACTTCTGAATATGACAAAGTGTGTATGACACTTCTGAATGATAGGACAAATTACTTGCCCCTCTCCACAGACCCGACCGCAGAAATGAAAACACACATAGCAACTTTTGTACGAGAGGCGGAGACTAATGAACATATCTTCCCACATGAAGCTGCATACCTAATGGCAGGAGGTCCAACAATTCCCTACTTCTACACGTTGCCGAAAACACATAAAAATGTGTTACCACCTCCAGGTCGGCCGATCGTGTCTGGAATTGGATCAGTGTTGGAGCCACTATCTTCTTTCTGTGACCACTATCTCAAACCGATAGTGCAGAACTCAAGTACCTACCTGAAGGACACAAAAAGTCTGCTTAGACTACTCAATGACATCTCTTTTGCACAAGACTCTGTCATACTGGTCACCATGGACATAGAGAGTCTTTACACCAGCATCCCTCAGGAAGAAACATTACGGGTACTGGCCAAAGCACTAGACACAGTCAACTGGGAGTACACCACCCGAAGGAATTCATCTTACAATGTGCAAGGATGGCACTAAAAGAAAATTATTTCGAATTTAAAGGACAATTATACCTCCAATGCACAGGGACCTCAATGGGGAGCACCTTCGCTCCTAGCATAGCGGGGTTGTATGTGTATGACTTCGAAACCAAGCATATTTTGCCCACAACAAACCCTTTTGCCTCCTCTATAGGCCTATGGAGGAGGTACATCGATGATATTCTCCTCCTATGGACAGGAAATGAAGACAGTCTTACTCAGTTCTTGAGCTGGGTCAATACCCTTGACCCCTACTTGAGATTCACTTACAATTACAGTAAAGAATCGATTGTCTTTCTTGACGTGATGATTAGGATAGAGGGTACATCTCTCACCACTGTGACTCATCACAAGCTTACTGCAAAAAATAATCTCTTGGAGTTTAATAGCTTTCACCCAAGGCCCCTGCGAGAGAATCTGCCCTATGGACAACTCCTTCGCCTGAGAAGGAATTGTAGCAACACTAGTGACTATAAAATCCAGGCAAAAGAATTGAAAGAAAAACTAAAACAAAGAGGATATCCGCAGGGAATCCTCAACAAAGGCCAGACCCGGGCACGCAATCAACCCCGCAATGCCCTCCTCGAGGAAAATGTAAAGACAAACACAGAGGTGCCTCTTACATGTGTAACCACCTACAGCACCCTGTCAGACAACATAAAGAAATCCATCAATAAAAATTGGAGAATAATTACCAGCAACATGAGTGATTGGGAGAAACCTCTGTTCTCCTTCAAAAAGGGAAGGAGCCTCAAAGACGCCTTGGTACATACTAGACCTCTACCGGGCACGACATCCACACTCATCAGGTCTGTTACAGAACCTTGGCACTTACCACCCATTACTGGTCATTTTCCCTGTACTGACTGTAGGGTTTGTCATCTTACCACCCACACTAAACAACTCAATTTGGAACCTGGCAAAGTATGGATCCAAAAATCTCACACTAACTGTAATTCTGCCAATGTTGTTTATTTGATTACTTGCCCTTGTGCGAAACGCTATGTTGGAATGACAACAAGAAAAGTAAAAACACGCATTGGGGAACACCGTAGCAACATCCGTTGCAAAAAGGTCACAACGAAACTCAGTGAATATTTTTTGCAGGCACATCACACCCCTAATGACATGACCTGGACAATCATTGAGCAGGTCAGCAACCCCAGAAACAGAGACAGCATCCTGTTTGAGAAAGAACAGCGCTGGGTATACAGACTCAGTACCCACATACATGGGCCGAATGACCAAATACCTTGGTCTAATGTCTTAAAACATTAGGCTTTTCATGAGCCATGTCTGTTATTTGTCATCTTCTGTTTAGGAGTTGCCTGTTTTGCCTCTGTCAAAAAATCCTGGAGTCTGACCCCTGATACCACGAGATCCATGCCTCTTGAAGCATGCAATCAGAGGGCTCTGAGACTCATGCGGGAATATAGAATAATTCGTACTCGATACCATACTTGATTTATCCTACCGCAATTAACGCTCCAACATATAGTTTAGAATCCTATACTCCAGTATATAATTCAAGTCAAGAATTAATTTTCTGTACCAGCAAACATTTGTTGTTGGTCGCTACCATTTCTAACATCTTCGGTTACTTGTGGCGGTGACTGTGACTATAAATGAAACTTGTCTTGTAATTCTCATTGCCAAGCCGTTCGGGGCTTGCTTTCCAAGCCTCGTTTTCAATTTTGCAATAAAATCCTGTTTTGCTACTATCTCTCGCGGGAGTTTGAGACTTCCATTCCAAGCCTCGCTTTCAATCAGCAGCTCCCATTGGCCCGTGCCCTGGCACCTCCCTCATAATACCGGGCTCGCCCTTCGCTCAGGATCCACGAGATCCAGCGAGGGAACAGCTAGGTTCCGAGAGGGTGCAGAGCGTTGCGGGCGTAAGAACCTTTCGTTGGACACTTCTAATCAGATAAGTCCTGTGTTTGAGACTCTGCCAGATCTCTAAAGTGTTTGTTTGTTGTTTCCTTCCCTAATAGGGTGTGCCATTGTCGCTCCCACCCCCCTCCTGAGTTCTATGGGGCGTGGTTCACTTTTTGTACAAGTGAGGAGTGTTTATCTTTTACGCTCTAATATTTGTGTGCCTGAACAAAACTATAAGTCACGGCCAGCAGAGTTATCGCTATTCACACTGCTACTCTGCCGTATCGCTTAACACTTCGGGGATTACTTCCCCGCCGCCCTACTATAGGTAGCATTTTATAACGGGCAGCCACTTCTGGTTCCCCGCACGGATGGACTTAACACTGTAAGTCTCCACTTATTATCCTGTTGCCCTATTATTCGTGCAACAGATCGCGCTGGACTACACTTCTCAGCGCTAGTTGAGGCCCACCACTCCGGCTTGTGGCACAACTATTTCTTTACATCCCAAGCATCTTGGCCACGGCCTTTGATAGGTATGCCAGCACGTATCACGCCACCAAGTTGCATCAAAAAGCAGTGCAAAATGATCCATATTGATTGATTTTGTGTTTTTTGTTTGTTTATTTGTCTGTCTGTCTCACCTTCTGTCCACAGATTTCTAGGTTCCTCGTAACAGAGGTAATTCCCCAGACTTATTAGTTTGTTTCTTTTAATGCACCTTTTTTACACATAGTGCTATTTTTAACTTTCACTGCCTTTAGCAGGGTGGGCCTTAGCGCACCCATACCTGTTAAGGTAACACTCGCAAACTGGTCCTGAAGAAAGCCCTGTAAAGTCGCACATACCAAAGGGCAGAAACATGTTGACCTTTCTTTAATAGGGAAACACCAGTATATTTTATTTGGTTAGTTTTCCCTACACATAGTTAATTTTTATTATGTAGGGTTGACCAGCCAATAAATGATTTTTTGGTATAACCTTTGACATTTTTAAATTCACTTAAAACCCTTTTTTTCACACTCTACCCTCACAAGAACCTGCTCCGCAGTCTCCTGGCGTCGCAGCACACCGGGGAGGTATTCGATCTCTCCCGGTGGACCCGATGTTGAAGCATGTCACCACTAGGGTGAGTGAGGGTTTCCTGAAAAAATCCTGTATTTTTTCTTGAAATTGGTCTGTTCATCTGACCACTTACAACTGGCCTCAAATCTCACGTGCTATAACGCTTCTCTGACGGACACTCTTCCTTTGTTTATTTGATAACTGACTGGGGTCTAAGAGTGCCCTGTAACCCTATCTCTCCCTTTGTTGATTGATGTTTACATAAGACACCGATATCTGGCATGTGAGGGTTCAACCACTCATCACCAGTCCATCAAGGCAAGAAGAGAGCTGGAGGGCATACCATAGACAATTAATTCAAAGAAGGTGAGAGCACTAACATTGCGGATCAGAAAGCCATGGTATTTATTTATGTTTCATTTTTAATCCCCAAACTTCTGAAAAACAGGTTTGTCCGAGGCATTTCTGCTTTGCCTCGGAAAACATGGTGGTGCTGCTTGTTTCACTTGCTGGCAGTATGAGCACTGCAACTCCCGGGCGCTTCACTGCTGCTCACTTTACGGCCTAAATACTTCCCTAGCTCGTAGGGATTCTTTGTAATTGGCTTTCATTATAATGCAGCTTTAAAGATCAAACCTCATAAACCTTTTAATGCTTCAGGGCACGACGCAGTGATTGTAATGGGCGCGCGCGCCCTAATGAACCCGTGAAAAACTTTAATTTTCAATGATTTCATCTGTTCGGAAATGCCGAAAAATCAATATCGAGGCACGCGCTGGGACCCGATGTCTTGCAAGTTTGCACCCTACAATACGTATTGTTTTCTTTCGTTGGCTCTGCGTGCAGTAGTGGTGGGGCGCCGTTTGCATCAGTAACGTAATCCATTAAAAACCGAACAGTGAGCAGAATCGGGCAGCGCGCATGAATTAGCACAGCTAAATTCATGGGCTACAAGCAGGCGGCGTTCGTGCGACACAGTGATTGTGCATGCACCCTTTAAAATTAAGCTTGTGTCCAGTTAAGCGCTAGGAAGTTATGTACGTTTTCACTTGGGAACAAAAAAAATCATTTGTGCTTGTGAATGTAAAATGGACATCGACAGCGGTCAGACGCGCAACACCAATTGGGCCCACGGGGCTTCAGCCCCCCCCTCCCCCGTCGTGTCTGACCCAGCTTTGCGGGCTGGCGACCGTATGATTGCAGCCGCACCCGAGTAGTTAACAGGTCTTTAAACGACCATTTACATGTAAATTAGGCTTCTGTAATGTTTTCAGCCCTTCTTACATCCACTCTTAGAATTAGCCCCCCTGAAATATTTGTCAGCCGACCCTGAAATTTGGCTCTAATTGCCTGCCTGACGGCAGTTAATGGGTATCCTGAAAACGATGGCAGGGAAGTAGTCCACTCCCACTGTACTGTGAATACCCCTGGTGCTTAGCTGCTGAGGTTTTAGATTGCTATGTGTAACATTTTCATAGCGTAAGTGTAACTATGAGTGACATTTCAACAACTTAGTTACACTTTTAGCACCATCTATCCCTCATCTGGCGCGTGGGATGGTGTGCACAGGGTGCCCTATGATGAGTTTTTGAGGCTTCGCCCCTCGTCTGGTGTGTGTGTGTGCAGGTCACTAGATGGTGTGAGTAGGCCAATGAAAGGGTTCTGAGGGTTGTACCCCAGGTCTAGTGTGCGCGCAAAGTGCTCTAGATATTGTGAACTGTGCACGCACAGG
>NW_028246198.1:0-96394 GCF_964263255.1 Lissotriton vulgaris | reverse complement strand
CCCGGGTCTTCAGGCCACCACCTACGCTGATCTCGGACGAACTCTCCTAGGGCTTCCAGATGGTATCCTTGTACTGGGTGGAGATTTTAACTCGGTGGTCTCGGGTGAGTGTGACCGACTACCCCACAGGGTCCTGCCGGTGTCTCAGTTGTGGCTGCCTGAGTTGCTTGAGACTTTCGGATTGGTGGATGTCTTGCGGATGCTTACCCCTACGCAAATGCAATACACGTTCCACTCTGGAGCGCATGGCAGCCTCTCGAGGATCGATTATTTTCTGATGTTGTACTCCCTTGGTGCGTGGGGTTCACCATCTTCCCAGGGGCATTTCTGATCATTCACCCTTGTTGCTTGAGGTTTCGGTAGGTTTTTGTGGTGGGAGTAGGGTTCCCCCTATCCATCCTTGACACTTAAGGAATCCTGAGCTGCGCTCCGAGCTTCTCAAAACTATTGATTGTTACTTCAACGAGAATGAGGGGTCCGTCTCTTCTCCTATTTCCTTGTGGGAGGCTTTTAAAACTGTAATAAGGGGATCTGCACTGTCATTGATTGCTGCCGACAAGAAGGCCAAACGGGAGAACTTAGTGCGCCTTGAGGCGGAGATTACCTTGCTCGAGAGCGACTTGGGTGGTGACGATACTCCTGCAGTCCTACACTCCTTGGCGTTAAAACAGGCCGATTATAGGGCCCTGGTGATCGATGCTGCTAAAATCATGAACAGGAATCAGCTGGGCAGACTCTACGATGTAGGCGATAAGGCGAGTAAGCTACTGGCATGGTTGGATAAATCTGAGAGAATGAGTCGTGTGGTGCCAGTGATTACACAATTGACCGGGGAGTGTGTGACAGAACCAGGTGAGATTGTGGAGTGCTTTGTTGACCATTTTCAGATGGTCTATCGATCGGTGAGTGATAGAGACGAGTCTGACTCCCGCCTGCTCTTGCGTGATATTGCGCTGCCCTGTGTTTCGGACGAGGATAGATCCGCTTTGGATGCGCCTATAATGGTAGATGAGGTCGCTATTGCTATACGATCCCTTCGTTCGGGTAAAGCTATGGGGCCGAATGGTTTGCCCATCGAGCTTTACAAGCTGCGGCCGGATAAGATGGCAACCCATTTGCGCAATATGTTCACGGATGCCTTTGAGACTGGTCTCCTCCCCCTCGATCAGCGTCTGGCCACTATTGTTGTCATCTACAAGGATGGTAAACCTCGTGACCAATGCACCTCCTATTGCCCTATTTCACTGCTTAATGCTGAGCCCAAGATCCTGGCTAAATTACTTGCAAATCGTTTACTAACGGTAATCTGCGACCTGATCCATCCGGATCAGTCCGGTTTTATCCTCCATCGGAATACGGCGCTTAATCTTCGTAGACTTCACAGGGTTCTCGCGAGAGCTGGGACGCTGACCGAACCCGCCATCTTAGCCTCTCTAGATTCCACTATGGCCTTCGACACCATCGAGTGGTCTTACCTTTGGGCGGGTCTTTCAAAGTTTGGTTATGGTCCTAATTATATTGCCTGGGTAAAGCTCCTCTATGAACAACCACTGGCCCAGGTGGTGGTTAATGGCAGAGTGTCTGGTTCATTTCCGCTCGGGCGTGGCACCCGACAGGGTTGTCCGCTCTCCCCCCTCCTTTTTGCTTTGGCACTGGAACCGTTGGCGGAGTGGCTCCGGTGGGAGCCCTCGATCAGGGGCATCCGCTGGTCCCCTGATCTTGAAGATCGTGTCTCGTTATACGCAGACGACATTCTCCTTTATTTTACTTTACCTCAGAAGTCACTCAACGTGCTTTTTGATGTCCTCACCTCCTTCGGGAAGAACTCGGGTCTCGTCATTAACTGGACTAAATCATGTATTTGTTATAGCGGGGGAGCTTCCTCCACTACCCCGTAGATTCCCGATCCAGGTGGTTGAGACTGGTTTCAAGTACCTGGGAATTTATATCTCCTTGGACCCCTCTGTCCGTTCTGACCGCAACTTACATGCCCCTCTTCGGCGACTTAAATTAGATGTCCAGCGGTGGCGCGGCTTGCCCCTATCTCCACTGGGGCGTGCTGCTCTTTTTAAGATGATGTCCCTCCCTAGATTCTTGTACGCTTTGCAGAATTTTTTCGATCCTGTACCCTCTAGTTATTTCCGTGAGGTCGAGGGCCTCCAGAGGCAATTGATCTGGGACGGACGGGCACATATCTCCCTGCCTAAACTCAATCTGCCATGGTACGATGGTGGCATAGCCCTTCCAGACATCAGACGCTATTACTGGGCCTCCCAGTTGAGCGCGGTCAACCATGTAACGTACTCCCCAGGTCCTGACCCAGCTTTTGCGATGGACAAGTTCCTCTTGCCGGGCGGTAACTTCAACAGGGCATTGTATTCAAAGGAGCCATTCCGACTTGTGACTGGACCTACGAAGTGTGCTGTGCGTGCGTGGAGAGATGCGAATGTTGCTACGGGCTGGGGCGATAGGATGACACGACTGACTCCATTTTATGACTCTAGGTTGGGTAGCCTGTGGCGAACGAAAGGGTTTGATAAGTGGGATACGACTGGTATCAGCAAGGTGGAGGATCTTTGGTCCAAGGGCACAGTTAAGTCTTTCGACGCCTTAAGGTGGAGTACCAGCTTGGCGATAATAAGTATTTCCGCTACCTTCAGGTGCGCCATGCTTTGATCTCCGCTTTCCTTCCGGGGACGGAGATCCCCCTGTCGTCACCACTCGAGGACCGGATTCTGGATGGCCACGTGCCTGACAGCACGATTTCTTTGATTTATAAAAAGCTTATAAACACCAGGGCTGAATTCCTCGTATGGCTTAGGGCCTTGTGGACCGCAGACGGCCTGGAATTAGACGGCAATCAATCAATCAATCAAGACATTTATAGAGCGCACTACTTACCCGGAGGGTCTCAAGGCGCTTGGGGGGGGGGGGGTGTTGCTACTGCTCGAACAGCCAGGTCTTGAGCTTCTTCCTGAAGGAGAGGTGGTCTTGGGTCAGGCGCAGGTCGGGAGGGAGGGAGTTCCAGGTCTTGGCGGCCAGGTAGGAGAAGGACCTTCCTCCTGTAGTCGTTCTTCGGATGCGGGGGACGGCGGCGAGGGCGTGGCTGGCTGATCGGAGGTGGCGTTTGGGAGCGTAGAAGTTGATGCGGTTGTTGAGGTAGCTCGGGCCTTGATCGTGTAGGGCTTTGTGTGCGTGGGTGAGGAGACGGAAGGTGATTCTTTTGTTGACGGGGAGCCAATGCAGGTCTCTCAGATGTCCGGAGATGTGGGTGTGTCGTGGGATGTCGAGGATGAGTCTGGCTGAGGTGTTCTGGATCCGCTGGAGTCTCTTCTGGAGCTTGGCGGTGGTTCCGGCGTAGAGGGCGTTGCCGTAGTCCAGTCGGCTGGTGACGAGGGCCTGGGTGACCGTCTTCCTGGTCTCGGTGGGGATCCACCGGAAGATCTTCCGTAGCATGCGCAGGATGTTGAAGCACGATGAGGAGTTGTCTGGTCATGGAGAGGGAGGAGTCCAGGATGAAGCCCAGGTTGCGTGCGTGGTCCGTCGGTTTGGGTGCGGTGCCCAGGGCGGGGGGCCACCAGGAGTCGTCCCAGGCGGAGGGCGAGGAGCCCAGGATGAGGACTTCAGTCTTGTCTGAGTTCAGTTTCAGGCGGCTGGTCGTCATCCATTCGGCTAGGTTGGCTCTGGCGGCGGCGGTGTCGTTGGTCAGGGAGAGGATCAGCTGGGTGTCGTCTGCGTAGGAGATGATGTTGAGGTTGTGTTGGCGTGCGATGGCCGCGAGGGGGCTCATGTAGACGTTGAAGAGGGTGGGGCTCAGCGAGGATCCTTGAGGGACGCCGCAGATGACTTCGGTGGCCTCTGACTTGTACGGTGGTAGACGGACTCTCTGTGTTCTTCCGTCGAGGAAGGAGATGATCCATTCCAGTGCCCTCTCCTGGATTCCGACGTTGCTGAGGTGCTGCACTAGGGTGCGGTGGCAGACAGTGTTGAATGCCGCGGAGAGGTCTAGGAGGATGAGGGCCGCTGTTTCTCCGTTGTCCATCAGGGCTTGGATGTCATCGGTGGCGGCGATGAGGGCGGTCTCGGTGCTGTGGTTGGCTCGGAAGCCAGACTGTGAGGGGTCGAGGGATCCATTCGTCTCGAGGAAGGCGGCCAGCTGCTTGTTGACGGTCTTCTCGATGACTTTGGCTGGAAACGGGAGGAGCGAGATGGGCGGTAATTCTTGAGTTCGGTGGGGGTCCGCAGTTGGTTTCTTTAGTAGAGCGCTGAGTTCGGCGTGCTTCCAGCTCTCCGGGATGGTGGCGGGTGTCGAAGGAGGTGTTGATGATGTCCCGCAGGTGGAGTGCGATGACGGCGTCGGCCTTGTTGAAGACGTGGTGAGGGCAGGGGCCGGTCGGAGATCCGGAGTGGATGGAGTTCATCATGCGGACGGTGTCTTCGGTGCTGATCGGAGTCCAGGCGCGGAGGGTGGTGGTGGGGGGCGTTGGTGCGGTCGTGGCGTGCGTCAGTTGAGTGCTGAAGCTGTTGTGTATGTCCGCGATCTTGTTGTGGAAGTAGGAGGCGAGGGAGTTGCAGAGGTCTTGCGATGGGGTGATGTCGTTGTTTCCGGCGTTGGGGTTGGAGAGCTCTTTCACGATGTTGAAGAGTTCCTTGCAGTTGTGTGCATTGTTGTCCAGCCGGTCCTTGAATGCAGTTTTCTTGGTGGCGCGGATCAGTTGGTGGTGCTTCCGGGTGGCAAGCTTGAAGGTGGTCATGTTGTCCGGTGTTGGTTCCCTTCTCCAGACTTTCTCGAGGGCTCGGCAGTTCTTCTTGGAGCTCTTGAGTTCGTCGGTGAACCATGGGGCTTTCTTATTGCCGGGTCTGCTGGCGGGGTCCTCAGTGGGGCGAGTTCGTCCGCGAGTTGCTGATCCACTCCGTGAGGTTGTCGGCGGCCTGGCTGGGGTTCGCTGAGCTGGCGGGAGGGTGCTGGCTCAGGGAAGCGGCGAGCTGGTCGGCTGTGATCTTTTTCCAGCTTCTTCGCGCAACCTGTTGCTGGTGGTGGTGGATCGTCGTTTTTCTGAAGGTGAAGTGGACGCAGCTATGGTCTGTCCAGTGGAGTCCTGTGGCGTGGCTGAAGGCGATGTCTTTGCTGGATGAGAAGACGGCGTCGAGTGTGTGTCCGGCGAGGTGGGTGGGGGTGGACACCAGCTGCTTGAGTCC
Organism: Lissotriton vulgaris; assembly: GCF_964263255.1. Lineage (NCBI taxonomy): Eukaryota > Metazoa > Chordata > Amphibia > Caudata > Salamandridae > Lissotriton > Lissotriton vulgaris. Next base: position 91,195 of record NW_028246198.1, on the reverse strand, counting down.
GAAGTTGGCGAGCAGGGTGATGGTTTTGCGGTCGTTGTTGTTCTCCAGGTGGAAGTTGATGTCCCCCAGGAGGATGTAGTCAGCGGAGGGGAGGGCATGCGGACGAAGTCGGCGATGTCCTCGCTGAATTGTGTGCGTGGTCCCGGGGGTCGGTAGATCAGGGTGCCTCCGAGGGTGGTCTTCGGGTCGGTGTGGATCTGGAAGTGTAGGTGTTCGGCGGTGGTCAGGGTGTCGTCGGTGTTGGTCGTGATGTGGTTTGTCCCTGTGGATGATGGCGATGCCTCCTCACATCTGGTTGGCGGTGCGGTCCCTCCGGGTGATCTTGTAGCCCTCTGGGATGGCGATGGCGATGTCGGGCGCTGAGGAGTCGTTCATCCAGGTTTCCGTGAGGAAGGCAACGTCAGGTGCTGTGGTGTCGAGGAGGTTCAAGAGTTCGATGGCGTGTCTGTGGACGGAGCGGGTGTTGAGCAGGATGCACTTGAGGTGGTTGCTGCTGGTGTTCGGCTTGGCGGGTGCTGGTGCGAGGCAGGTCCGGATGCAGGTGAACTTGCAGGCGTGGCAGCTGAAGGGTCCGTGGGTGCGTCTAGGGGTGGCTCGGTAGCATCCAGGGGTTCGGCCGGTGTTGAGTGCGTTAAGGGTGGCGGCGTCGTACGTCCGGCGGGTGGGCAGGGGTCTGCGAGGGCCAGGGGTCCTGGCGCTGGGCGCGGTCCAGGCGCGGACGGGCGCAGACGGGCTTACCTTTGGCGCATCTTCGGCGCTCAGTCAGTGCTCCCGCTGCGCACGTCCGCTGCGCGGTCGCTCTGGGGGCGTCATAAGAGGGGAGCCGGGAGGTAGGGTCTGCGGGGAGGCGGGGAGCGCGGCAACCAATCGGCGGGCAGGGGGACGGGGTTTCGTGGGAGTCCGGCGGGAAAAGGAAAAGCCTGGGGGCTCGGCGGCGGCCCTGGGGTGGTTGGGGCGGCGCTGGGGCGGCCCTGCGGCGGCTGGTGTGGCTCTGCGGCGGTCCTGCGGCGGCTGGGGCGTTGTGGATTGGCAGATGGCTATCGCTTCCCCTAAGGAGGTGGCCATTCCAGCTCGCCTTCGTTTTGTGCAACTGAAGATCCTCCATCGAGTTTACATGACTGGTACGCGACTGGTGCGAATGGGTTACTCGATCGATGGGCTGTGTAAGCGTGGTTGTGGCATGAGTGGTACCTTTCTGCACATCATCTGGGAATGTCCTGTGGTATCCGCTTTTTGGTCCAGAGTGCATGATATTATGGGACGGGTCACCGGGGTCTCTCTTTTAACTGAGGCTCGTCGTTGCCTGCTTAACGCCTGGGAGCCTACGGACTGTACGGTTGCTCAGACTTTCTGGGTCACTCTTGGTAACATGGTTGCCAAGAGGGACATAGCTCAACTCTGGGGTTCCCATAGGCCGCCTGGGATAACAGCTTGGAAGGAGAACATGGACTGGTGCATGTTTCGGGAGAAAACGGTCTATGAGGCTCGGGCCGTCCTAGGAAGTGGGGCAGGATTTGGTCCCAGTGGAATGCGTATCGTGGAGATATCTGCACTCCTCCACTTGAGTATACTATTGATGTCCCTTCGTCCCCGTAGTTGACGTTCCAGATGATTGTCTATAGTGATATTCTGCGTAATTCTTTTCTCCATTCCCCCGTCCCTAGACATATGTCGCACTATTCTTTAGAGTCTGATTCCCTCGCCCTCTCCCCTTGAGCCCTTAGAATTGCTCCTACCATGTGATTGTGTGATGTGTTTGTTTTATGTTTTCATCAAAATCATAAAACGAAACCTGATTTATCCTTTTGCTTTTTCTGTGTTTTGGTGCCGGTACACCACTAAGCTGCTAGTCATTGTCCTAAATTTACTGCCTCTATATCTGGCATCCAGATGTTTATTGTCATAGCGGCCGGCCCGATTGGGTTGAAGGCAGACGCTGTGTACTGTGCAAACCGAAAATAAAGGTTTTTAAAAATAAATAAATAAATAAAAATAAAGAACTGGTGCCCCACGAGTGCTGCATGTTTTCTTTTGAAGGCAGGAGCTTGTATTTTAAAAATGGACCCACTTTCATTTTGCTATGCACCCGTCACAAGAGTGCATTAAGCGCTGAAGTGGACCTTGGAGCAGTAATATATGTTAAGTTGAATACTCAAAGACAGTAGTTTTAGTAAAGCTGCTTTATTGTCTGCATAACCCCAATTGATAGACGTGATGCGGACACAGCCGCCAACCAGCACTGACCACTCGCACCAACTCCCACGCCACCCCAATTCAAAACATGTTATGTTATGTTATGTTATTTATTTGTTGAAGCGCAAACAGCTGCCCCAGCAACGGAGCGTCCCGGCGCTGACCTAACCAATACCTGAGGGGAGGGGGGAGCCAACAGGGGAATTAGATGACAGAGAAGAGATGGGTCTTGAGTACCTTTCGGAAAGTGATCAGATTGGTTTGGGCACGGATGTGCGGAGGTAGGGAGTTCCATAGCTTAGCTCCTAAGACTTTGAAGGAACGTCCACCCTGTCTACAGAGCTTAGTTCGGGGGACCATCACGAGGTGTTGTCCCAGAGAGCGCAAGTTGCGCTGGGGCGTGTATGGTACCAGGAGTGGGCGCAGGAGTTCGGGGCATTCAGATTTGAGAATTTTTAATGCCATGGTCAAGGTTTTAAATTGGATCCGAGATTCAATTGGCAGCCAGTGAGACACAAAGACAGCACGCACGAGCACAAGAACACAGCAGTGCTCGAGCCCAGAGGTATAATGAACAGCTGTGCTCGAGCCTAGACGCATGGTGAACAGGGCTCGAGACACAGACACAACACTTCTCCCCTCTTCACAACAGCAACACAAAAACAAACACGACACACAAACACAAAAACACACACAAAACGCAAACCCTACACTTCTCCCCCTTCTTAAAACAAAATCAAACAAATTAAAATACCCACTAAAACTTTCCGTACTACACTTGCTTAATACCTTTTCCTGTTTACCTAAATAAAACGACAAAATTCCAATTAAGCCCTAAACCTACACAATGTTAATTTCACAGACGTTGTCAAAATCTTCACAAGCATAAGAAACTACCTCATTACTAAACTCTTGCTCCCCGCAGTCATCTTCCTCATCACACTGTTCCACAATGCACCCTACTTCTTTATTCCTACACGCTCTTGCAAAATGACCTATCATGTTGCAATGGGCACACGTTTGACCTAATGCAGGGCATCTTCTGTCGTTAGTAAAATGCGAGGAGCTGCCGCAGCGAAAACATTTACCCTTATACTCAAAACCAGTAGCATTGCCCTTAAGGTCTTTCTTACTTAAATTCTGCTCTTTCTTGTCTTGAATGGGAGCCCTAATTATCTTAATTATCTCATTACTGTTCTCTCCCTTCACCTTATTTACCACAGTTTTAGCACACCTAGTAGTCAACTCGGCTTTGCTAACAATCGCTGATATTTCCCTTAGACTAGCATCCCTGTTCACCCATAACTTATCCTGCAAACCACTGTCATTACAGTGCATTACAATTTGATCGCGAATTAGATCCTCTTCAATAGTGCCAAAATTGCAAGATAACGCTAGCCTTCTCAAAGAAGCAATATAGTCTTCTATCTTCTCATTTGCCTCTTGTTTCTGATGAAAAAAATTGAATCTATGTACAGCCTTACATACCGTGGGGGCAAAATAAGCATTCAGATCGTCTATTGCTTGTGTAAAAACATTCCCCCCCACTAGTATTTTTTTTCTCTATTCTATTATAAACCCTTAACCCCCCTGGTCCTAGACAATGTAAAAGTATCTTCTTTTTTCTTTCAGGGGTCAACTCCTTGCTCTCGAAAGTTTCTAAATAGTTTACTAGATAATCCCTCCATTCCTCCCACCTCTGACTTGATACTTCTCCTTCTCTAATTAAAAATGCCTTTGGGGCTGGCAAATTCATTGTTGTAGTTGCCATACTTGTATCAAGAATAAGTTCCTCCTACTACAAATACAAAGAAAAAATGAAATAAAATTAAAAATTCAGATGGAACAATGAATAAGTCAGAGAGTAATCAATAAGTATCTCAACAAAATTATGACGCACAGCGTGACCATTGGTGTGCGTATCACAAATGAATTCTTAAATTGACACACTGTGTGTGTATCACAGATGAATTAATACCGTCTTGAATAATTTGATCACACTCAGGTAGTTCCGCTTTAGCTTCAACGTGTCCTTTGTTTGTTTATTGTGCTCCGTCGTGTCCCTTGGCTGTAGTTATCTACCAACGAGACAACCTCCGCAGTGCGTGACTTGTGCAGCAATCGTTGTCTAGTAACGTCAACAACCAGATCAAAATGGAGTCACGTAACTTTGCTCCGAAGCGTGACCCTGACGCTGTTATGCGCGGTGCCCCTTTGTAGAACGTTCTGCGTGATGCCGTAAACAGCGTTAACCAAACACTCCTCTGCGGAACGTTCCAGCTTTTACAAAATGCAAGTTCTAACGACAGGTACTTCTCACTTGTTTTACGCAATTATTTTCCGGATAAATCCTTGCTCAATAGATAATTTTCCCTTCTGGATGCTGCTTCAACACACAAAGTTTATTCCTTTTACGATCACACTTCGGCAATCAGTTCATCCCTTGTCACATTCAATCCGATTCACGGCATCAGTTTAAACTTATTTCATTGTGCAGTCTGCAACAACTTTTAACTTTCCTTGGTTCAAATTCTTTCCGGTTTAAAGTATCATTTCGTTATCACGCTGTTTACTCTTTTATTTCACTTCACTTCTATCATTTATACTGCGGCATCCGATCCTCAATGTAATTTATTCACTCAAAGTCTTTTACTGTTACGTTGTTTTAACGCACAAACGTAAAATAAAACTTACATTGGATGTATTCAGGTGGTAGCTGGTCTTATTCTTTCTGTTGTGATTCATCATCAAATTGTCCACACGACATCCAAATTCCTTTTCCAAATTTGTGGGTTCTCTTCGGGGTTATGCGCCATCGTCGTCATTGTTAAGTTGAATACTCACAGACAGTAGTTTTAGTAAAGCTGCTTTATTGTCTGCATAACCCCAATTGATAGACGTGATGCGGACACAGCCGCCAACCAGCACTGACCACTCGCACTAACTCCCACGCCACCCCAGTTCAAATCATAACACAAAGACAGCACGCACGAGCACAAGAACACAGCAGTGCTCGAGCCCAGAGGTATAATGAACAGCTGTGCTCAAGCCTAGACGCATGGTGAACAGGGCTCGAGACAGTGTAAAAAACTTATTGGTATAATGTCAACACAGTGGGAGGGAGAAATAGCACAAAAGAAGTAGGACTCAAAATTTATAAAAACCGATATCATTAAATAAGTATAAATATTCACGTTAAAAGCAATTAACCCCTTGTATGCTGATGACGAACCCCAACCGTCATGCACTACGGTGCTCGTGTGCTGATGACGGCTGGGGTTCGTCATGGCCCGCCCCTGTTCATTTGTTTACCGCACAGCGGCGGAAACGGGCCAGCAGCGAAGGGGTTAATAAAAAGACATAAGTATAAATCAATAATACACAAAGAAGAATAAACAACATACAAATACTACCTGGAACATACAAATAAAAAATACTTTTACAGTGGCAATATGTGTTGTTCGACGTGCGTTTCGGCGTTTGAGGAACGCCTTCTTCAGGAGCCACAAATATTATCTGGAAGACATATTAAATTCATAATCAAATAAAGAAATATATACATCACAAATCTGTTCAAAAAATGCCATACAAAAAAGTACATTCAAAATTATACTCAAATATAAAAACCTAGAATAACAAAAAACACAACAATGTCCAAGTGCCAATAACTCCCTACTTGTGCAGCTGGTGGAATACAGCTGAAACAAGCTACAGACTAGCAAACTTAACATTTGAGCAGTAATAATTGTACAGGGGGAAATCCCTTGTGGGCAAACCAAAGATAAGAACTATGGGGAAGATAAAAATACACAGTACCCAGCTGATAGGTGAGCTCAACCTCAAAAGGGTGAAGTGTGACCAGAATGGATAGAAGGACATCACTCATCGATTCTACGATCTGTTCTAACACAATGGGGCATCCAATCAATTCCCAATTCCAGATAGTAAGAGATAACAGTGACACAGCTTATCAAGTTCTGTTTATCCTAATGTGATGTGCCTATATTGTTATATGAGCATAATTTAATGTATAAATCACAAGTCCATGGTGGAAAGAACAACTTACTGCATGGTGTAGCATGTTTTTTAACTTGTGCTTACCGGGGCACTTGGTTGCCAGGTTAATTCGATGTAAAAAGCCTTAAACGGTTGAACGCTAATAGATACACATTCAACAAGGCGGCTGGTTATCCTTACAAGTTGTGTTTTAAATTAAAAATCTGAAACAAGGAAAAAGATGGTGTTTAAACAACGCATATTTCTAAATGGTGCCCTCCAATTGTTACAGCGTTTCAATAAGATAAAAAAACAATTTGCAGGGGTATTCTTACTTATAACAGGATGTGAGGGTATTAATTAGAAAAATAAATCGCTGTCAACTATGTGATCTCTCAAATTGTCATGCTGAAAAGGAGACCTACCGGTAGGTTGATTAAGGAATAACTTGTCCGTGTTGTAAAACCCACTGAGAGGGACATACGAGGAGTGAAGTCCTTAGAGTATTCACTTCAAGAATGATAGTGCAAAGTGTTCGAAAAGAAGCTGTAAAAAATAACAAACAGCAACGGGCGGTCAGTTCTCACGACTCACTCGAACAAGGAGCGGTAATAATAATCCCGCTCACACAAGAATAACAGCTAAGATCGAACTGTGTGACACATAATGACTGATCTTAGTATCTTACCCAGAACCGGAATAAATAGTTGTTGCCTTCCTTATCTGGGTTAAATAGAAGAAAGCTGTCGGTGCTTGCCGTCGTAGTAAGGCTGAGGGAGGGTGTATCACCACGCCAAGTTTGCACTTCTAAAAGTAAAAGTGGATAAAACGTACCCGAATCAAACAAACTATACTAACAATGTCAACTAGAAACCAGTTGTGCGATACGTTGCGTTAAAACTGATAATCTAATCTTACCGAGAACAAATATAAAAGGCTGTTGCTGTTATCGTCTATATCAATAAATATTCGTTGGAGCTTGCCGTTGTAATGGAGGAGTGGGCTCGAGACACAGACACAACAATATATATATATATATATATATATATATATATATATATATATATATATATATATATATATATATTCAATGAAAAAACCATTGGTTTTAGGCCATATATAGTTAGGGATTTGCATTTACAAAACCTTATTTTACTCGCATAAAACCATTGAAATTCCATATATAGTTATAAGCGCTAACTATATATCGCGCACCCGCAATCCACTGCTGATGATGTCACATATTACATCATTCATGACATGGTTAGTGACATCACTGATGACATCACTGATGACATCTCAAATGACATCACTGATTACAACATCCAGTGACTGTATGTTTCTGTAAAGTTAAAATATGTTTTACATATTGAAGAATGAGTGGATATATAAGTGTCTGGATGAAGGATTTACTAGGTGCATGACTGACTGATTGAGTGAGTGATTAAATGTGTCTCACTGAGTGCATGGGTTAGTGACTAAACTGTTTTAATTTGTGCATCATTATATCTGTTGTTCTACAAACTGCTGCATATGTTGATCAGTAGCTATATGAGTAACTGTATGGGTTATTGATTGGTTGTCCAAGTATTTGTATGGGAAACTGAGTGTGTGTGTGTATGGGTGGCTGGGAGGTGTGTGACTCTGTACATAGATGTGTGAGTAGTTGATTCACTATATGTATAGATTCAAAAGTGCATGTGCAAACAGCTGTATGGGCGGTTGACTGTGCATGAGTGTATTAGTGAGTGAATGGATATCTCAGTGCTACATGTCAAATTAAGTACATATGTAAAACACAGTACATGTGAGAGTTGACATCTATAAATAACTGTGCATAAGAGCCAGTGAATGTGTGAGTGGCTGTATGGATCATTGTGAACATGTATCAGAGATTGTATAAGAGAGTAAAGTAAATATGTGTTAGTATATGTTTGAATAAGTAAGGTGTGTATAACTGTATAGTTGAGAAAATGGAGGTGTGATTGATTTTTGGCATAACTGACTAGGTGTGTGAGTAACTCCATGGATGAGTGACAGTCTGTGACTGTCTGTTTACACTGATTGTATCTAAGGTTATATTAGAGTCTGAAGAGGTTCATGGTATTATCACATGAATGATATCATCAGTGATGTTATCAGTCATGTCAAATGAGATGTTTTCAGTGATGTCATCAGTGATGTCATTTGAGATGTCACCAGTGATGTCATCAGTGATGTCACTAACCATGTCATGAATGATGTAATATGTGACATCATCAGCAGTGGATTGCGGGTGCGCGATATATAGTTAGCGCTTATAACTATATATGGAATTTCAATGGTTTTATGCGAGTAAAATAAGGTTTTGTAAATGCAAATCCCTAACTATATATGGCCTAAAACCAATGGTTTTTTCATTGAATTTTCAAGGTTTTGTAAATGCAAATTCCTAACTATATATCCACTATACCCTATGGTTTTTTCTGTGAATTTCATTGGTTTTTTAATAGCAAATATGAAAAGCTTTAAAATGTCAAGTACGTGATAGATAAAAACATTTTCCTATTTATGCACGCTGATGTGCTTTGAACGCTGCACCCCCCCCTCCCCTCTTTTGTCTTAGTAGTACTCTCTCTTTGCAGATACTGAAGGGTAGTTAACGCAGGCCTTTACCCCCGTTGTAATCCGTTGTGCCTGCTTGTCTCTCCATTTGATTGATTGTTGTCCAAGCATTTACTGTTTTAGAATTGGTTCTCTTTGGATCATTCTCTATTTACAAACAAGCACAAAGTCGCAATACTCTGTTTAGTCTTTGCAGATAGTGAAAAATCGTGTAAAAAAATAAAAGTAATCGAGCAAAATCAGTAGGCCACTAATTGGATCTCTTTTTGACCTCGCTAAAATAGAAATATTAGGAACAACCCTTCATGAGAAATACGAAAATAGTGAGATGAACTGAGCTCCACACCATGAGGGCTGCAAGACAGCTCGGCTCCATCACCCATCCCGCACAAAATAACGACAAACCCTATGCAAATATTAAAAATATAGACAACACACCAGCAAAGAAACAGGGTAAAACATTTTATTAAAAAACTATTTACATAACGTTGGTTTATAAGATGATGTCAGTAGTGGACCGATGTGTGAATAGGTCGAAAGCAGCACAAGGCTCCAAGATCCGGATGGCAAGCTCCTGGATGTTGGGTGCCATAGTTCAGAGTTCTGAGTTTGAGCCTTTTTCAATGCCTGTGCTTTGTTGAATCAAAATGGCGGCTTGACACAAAGCTGACACAAGCGTTGCTACTGATGCTATGCAGACCAAAACTGGTTTTCAGTTTGTACATTTTTCTAGATTTTTCAATCCAAGTTTGGTTGACTTTGTAGAACGATGGCTTCAAATTTTCAACATACGGTGTGGTGGCGCTGACTGGGAGGGGGCGCTTCGCTCCTGCCCCCTCCCCAAGTAAGATTTTCATACGTGAAAGTACGTTAATGGTTTTGGTCCCTGAGTTGCTTCGATGTCACTGCCATTCTCAAATGGCATAAGTTCTGGATGTTGGGTGCCATAGTTAAGAGTTCTGAGCAGCGCTTGTAACACTGTCTGAAGCTTATTTCCACCTACTGCAGCTTCACTATTCTCAAAGTAAGTGAGTGTCGTTTGTGGACCTGACTGCATTAGAAAACAATGTGATAAGTTACCTTCCTAAACAGCTTGACGGAGGCCCCTGAGGGGCGGTGTGATGGCCATGGACTCGGAGAAGACGCTTGGCTCCGACACCCTCCCCAAGTGTTATAGCACTGGTGTAGCCTGAGATCGCCCCCGACATAGGCGGCCGGCTCCCGGGGTCCGGCGGAACTTTTTGCCTTTTGATGACTCTTCAATTCTGAACCTTGTCCCATCCAGCTGAGTTGCGCCCACTCTTGCGGCTACAGCGTCTTGCCCACCATCCAGCTGAATTGCGCCCACTCTTGCGGTGCAGCGATAGGCGGCTGCCACAGGACTCTCAAAATGGCGGCCGGCTCTTCGGTTTTGGGCCTGGTCCATTAAAATGGCCCTGGGACACCTTTGAACTCGGACGCTTCCCTGATAGGGCTTGGGTCCCATTCTCGAAAAGCGTCCCCTCAGCCGTGAAGATTCTACAAAAGTCTTGGGGGCCTCCGACTCCCGCAGGCTTCTGGTGGGGAGCGGCTGCCATGATTGCTCGTGGAATGGCCACGACGGAGCTACGAGATGGTAGTGGTCTCATGCTGACGCCAGCTTTAGTCTGAAACATCCAGAAACACTGTAGACTACCAATTCGATCAGTTCCGGTAGCGCCCCAACATGACCCGGAAGAGAAGAACTTGCCCTCCCCTCTTTGACTGATGGTTCTTGTTGCCTGTCCCCTCTGTTGTCATTTAACAGAACTTTTTGGACTGCTGAAAGGGGTTGTGTTCCGAACGCTGGTTGGTGGAGACATTTTGACTATATTCTTGACCTACGTTGTCGCGTAATGCGTTATATGACACGCCGCGTTACCGCACCCGGAAGTGATCCGAGGCGCGGCGCGCAGCGCGTAACGTAAGCATAACAGGTCATGTGACTTGTTAATAAAACTTTTCATTGGTTCATTTTACTTTTGTTAATTTAATGATGAAAAGCTTGGTCATATGACCTAAAAATTACGCTTTTTATTGTTTTCGAACAATATTTTTTTTTCAAACATATGTTATAATATTCCAGGCTAATGTACTTTCCCGGAAAATTTACAACTGTCTTGTAAGTAAAATATATTCCTTTTTCGAGAAAAAGGGCGTTTCTTCCTTCCATGACGGAGCCGTTGAGTAAAAGAGATTCGGCCTGCTGTCTTAGTCGCCGATACGCCTGATTATCAGATTCTTATCGATCACTTTATATTGCAGACATGAAAAACACAACTGCCCTTAAGCATTTATCTTTACTGCGTTTCTACATATTATACCTTTTATCCGTCATGTAATTGGACTACTTTATTTCACTTGCCTTTACTGATTCGAAAACAGTGACTAAAAGTAAAAACTTTACCAATGTAAATACTACTACCGTGTTTTGTTTTAAAAACCTTTATTGTGAAAATGTCAGTATACAAATACGGGCCTATAACCACGTGGGCCGGCCACGGAGCAAACTGAAATCGTATATGATGAGGAGACATTTACACTGTAGAAGAACGTAACGAGCGGGCCATTAGGTTGCAAGAACAAAGGTGTCTAACAGTTGCGGAATCGGTGGACGTACATTTTGAAATTAAAATACGACAGGGCCACTTACAATAACATTTTCTAGATATACATTTGCGGGCAAGGAGTTACGAGTCCCATTTATACCGGCGCCCTTTTGGGCGAGGCCGGGCAGGTCCAACATATAGTCAAAATGTCTCCACCAAACATCGGCCAGACCAGAACCCCTTTCGGCCCTTTATGCTACAAGATGGTGTCTTCCATTCAGAAAATATTGTTGGCAGCATTTTGAAAGGAAACAGAAACAGCCGTTCTCCTAGTGAGTTTCACATTGTTACATTTAGGAAGAATGTTGAAGAGTAGTATGTGGAAAATCTGAAGCCATTTTTCTACAAACTCTCAATCAGACTTGGATGGAAAAAAAAAAACTGAAGAATGTACAAACTGAAAACCAATTTTTGTCTGTATAGCATCAACAGTAACGCTTGAGTCAGCTTTGTGTCAAGCCGCCATTTTCATTCAATCAATAGCGTCCCCCTGCACACATTCAGGGACCTGGTCGTGTCTTCAGATGAAACGGATTGTAGGAAAAGAAGCAGAAAGGAAAAGGCAAAAAGTTCCGCCGGACCTCGGGAGCCGGCCGCCTATGTCATGTGCCACCTTTGGCCACACGAGGGCAATAGTGAAGCTGCAGCAGGTGCAAATAAGCTTCAGACAGTCTTACAAGCACTGCTCAGAACTCTCAACTGAGGCACTCAACATCCAGGACTTGCCATTCGGATCTTGGCGCCTTGTGCTGGTTCCGACCTATTCACACATCGGTCCACTACTGACATCACCTCATAAGCCAACGGGGCACCCCACGCCGACTTTCGGCGCAGCATTGTAGGATGGCCACACCAGTGCGGCAACTTGCTGGACACAACATCGGGGCCATCCAGATCTCGGCGCGTTCGACTGACTGTACCGCAAGAGTGACCGCAACTCAGCTGGACACGCCATCTTTCGGCGCAGCATTGTAGGATGGCCACACCAGTGCGGCAATTTGCTGGACACCACCTCGGTGCCATCCGGATCTCGGCGCGTTCGAGTCACTGTACCGCAACAGTGACCGCAACTCAGCTGGACACGCCGTCTTTCGGCGCAGCATTGTAGGATGGCCACACCAGTGCGGCAATTTGCTGGACACCACCTCGGTGCCATCCGGATCTCGGCGCGTTCGAGTCACTGTACCGCAAGAGCGGGAGAAACTCAGCTGGACACGCCGTCTTTCGGCGCAGCATTGTAGGATGGCCACACCAGTGCGGCAATTTGCTGGACACCACCTCGGTGCCATCCGAATCTCGGCGCGTTGTGCTGCCTTCGGCCTATTCGCACATCGGTCCGCTACTGACGCCGCCTCACGTGCCAACGGATTTTCTACGCTTTTTGTAGCCCTATGCCGCATAACAGGTCATGTGACTTGTTTATAAAACTTTTCATTGGTTCATTTTACTTTTGGTTTCCTAAAGATGGAAGGCTTGATCATATGACCTAAAAATAACACTTTTCATTGGTTTAGAACATTTTTTTTTCCCAAACGATGAAAGCCCCACCTTGTTTCTGGATCATTCAGACTGAAGCTGGCGTCAGCATGAGAGCACCACCATCTCGTGGCTCCGTCGTGGTCATTCCGCGAGCAATCATGGCAGCCGCTCCCCACCAGAAGCCTGCGGGAGTCGGGGGCCCCCAAGTCTTTTGTAGAATCTTCACGGCTGAGGGGACGCTTTTCGAGAATGGAGCCCAAGCCCTAGCAGGCAAGCGTCCGAGTTCCAAGGTGTCCCAGGGCCATTTCAGTGGACCAGGCCCAAAACCGAAGAGCCGTCCGCCATTTTAAGAGTCATGTGGCAGGCGCCTATCGCTGCACTGCAAGAGTGGGAGCAACTCAACAACATGGTGAGCGAGACGCTGTAGCCGCAAGAGCGGGCGCAACTCAGCTGGATGGCCGCCACCTGGGGAGGCCCGTTCACGCCGCCTCCCCCACGCCCCCCCTCCCCGGGCCGCCGCACGCAAATGTTCGGAGCAGCATTGTAGGATACCAAAACCAGTGCGGCAGTTTACTGGACATCACCTGGGTGCCATCAACATCTCAGCGCGTTCTGCTGCCTTGGGACTATTTGCACAACAGACCGCTACTGACGAGGCCTCCCCCCGCCCCACCCGGGACGCCCCACGCCAATTTTCGGAGCAGCATTGTAGGATCCCAAAACCAGTGCGGCACCCAGGCGACATCACCTGGGTGCCGTCCAGAACTCTGCACGTTGTGCTGCCTTGGGACTATTCGCACAAAAAACAGCTTCTGACCATTGTTGCTTTTTTGGGTGAAAAATGTTTAAATGTTTTTACAGTTTTTGTTCCGTTCATTATAGTTAAAAGTTAATAAAGTTTTAAAATCTAACTTTGTTGGAGTGCTATATATGTTAAAAAAATTGGGTGAATGGGGCCTTGAATCGGGTTATTGTCATGTGTGGGCTTTGCAAGTGTACTGCTACAAGATCGGACATTTCAAACTCAAATGCACGTTCTTTTTCTTACCTTTCCGAAGCATGGACCGCAATAGCAGGCAGAGAAAGGGTGATGCACGTGTTGAACACTGCCTGGCCTGGCAAGTTGCTGGCAGTGCCCCCCCCCCGCCCGCTCCTGAAGGAGGGCACACACACACCGCCGCCCCGAGTACTTCACAGATCTTTAAAAGACCATGCGCTTGTTCATGAGGCTTAAATGGTTTATCACCCCTTCTAGAACCCCTGCATCGACCCTCTGACGTTTCCTGGAAGAATTAGCACGTAACACAATACCAAGCCCTGTCAGCTGAAACCCCCGAGAAATCATGGGGCATATTATCAAGGGGGTTTATTTCCGCTTTTTTGGCTTTAAAAGCCAAAAAAAAAAGAGATAAAATTATCTCCCTATTACCAAGCTGTCGCTAACACCAGTTAGTGACAGCTAAAAGGAGATAGCGACCATCTTGGGCCCCGCTTTGCATATCAGTGATATTTATCACTAATGACATGCAAAGTGGGCGTGCCAAGATTTTAGCGACTGGAAACAGTCCCTAACCATCGCTATCTCCTATTACCAACTTTTGGAGATATTCGCGCTAAGCGCGAATATCTCCAAAACCTAACACCTGCCCTGAGCAGTTCTTAGCCATGTTATCCAATGGGAGGTGGATAACATGGCTAAGAGCATTTGCTCGATAATACATGAATATCGCTGACTTTTCAACGATATTCATGCATTGCGGCCGTTTTTTATCGCATTTGCGATAAACCTTGCTAATAGCAAGGTTTATGTGCGATAAAATTCGCCGATGTGCGGCGATAATTTTTGTCTCTAAACAAGTTAGAGACAAAAATTATCGCTAGTTGTTGGTAATATGCCCCCGGGTTTTTGCTTGCAGGAATCGGGAGGCGGGAGACTAGCACTGAAATCAGTAGTCTCACGCCTGAATCGGGAGGGTTGGCATGTCTGGATACTCTACAGCTGGGGCCATAAACTACATCCGCAGGGCTAGGTGATAGCCTGGGTCCGGCCTGGACAATCGGACACAGAGGAAGAGGAGTGTCAGAGGGTGCGGTAGTGAATAGGGTGAAAGGGAGGTGTCGGGCGGGCACAGGGTGTGATTCTCAGAGAAGAGCAGCGCAGATGGGGGGAAGTATATGGCCCATGCATGAGAGAAAGAGCGGGGGTGACCAGTGCGTGGGGGAGATGCTTGCGAGGGTGGGGAGCCATGCTGAGGATCGGCGGCGTGCAGAGAGTGGCCCTGGTCAAGGCATCTAAAATGGCTGCCGTGCACGACAAAATTGTGGCATTGGACAAAAACGCAAGATGGCGCAGACAATGTTTATCAATAAGGATTCATTTATAACAAAATATTTACTCGCAGTGACAAAATGGTGGTCAACACTTCCTGATTTCCATCGAATCGAACGTTAACAAACGTCACGCAGCAAAAAAAAAAAAAAAAGCTCACGCACAGAACAGTTTTTAGCCATGTTATCCAATGGAAGGTGGATAACATGGCTAAGAGCATTTGCTGGATAATGCATGAATATCGCTGACTTTTCAGCGATATTCATGCATTGTGGCCGATGTGCGGCAATAATTTTTGTCTCTAAACAATTAAAACGAAGCACAAAATGGCGAATTCCCGTTTCGCTACCAGTTTGCGGCCCAGTTCGCGGCCCGTGAAGCGCTTCTACCGTGAAAAATCATTTTTTTTTTATTTTCCCCACGGGACCCTTTAATAACCCCAACAACATTCCTAGGGGGTCAAGAGGGGTATACCTTGCCCCCTTTCAATAAATTCCCCCTTCGTTTTTCACCTCTTCTTCTCTCTCGATCCTACCGAGAGATAAGATGGCGGCCGCTCCGGACTGTTTAGAATGTTGACAGACACCGGAGAGCCAATCAGCTTTCTGCGCGCAAAGTTCAGTTTCGCGAAAAGTAAGCGGACCGGATCGCTGCCCGGAGCGCTGTTACAGATATATATCTTGTTTTAAACGTTAATTTCTCAAAAACTACTGGAGCACATATATTGAGACCTAGCAAAGGCACATCGGGCTAACAGTCCCTACAATTTTGCCAAGTTTCGTGCAAATCCATTCAGCCGTTCGAGCTAAAAGTGAGTCCAACCGCCCTATGGAAATTAACATGGGGAAAACGCGTTTTGGGACCCCCCTTTTTTCTCGGCCCCCCCTTGATGAAACCCCCCCAAATTTTCAAGGTCTGCTCAGAAACAAAATGTGCCATTTTCCTGAAAATTTCAGCCGATTCCGTCCACAAACGCCAAAGTTATTAGACATAGAATTTTCAAAAATCCCATAGGGAAAAAATCCTAACTATATATACCTACTGGCGATAGCCAGTAGGTTATATATATATATATATATATATATATATATATATATATATATATATCGCCACAACGCTTTATTTCCAGAAAGAAATGGGTCGCACCTCAGCAATTTTGTTTGCAAAAGTTCAAAGCAGTTTTATTCCATCGGATTTACCAAACAAACACACCAACGCGCTTCGTTCTATCCTTAGAACTTGTTCACGGTGCCGCCCCAGTGACACTTCCTTTTTTTTAAAACAAACATTACTTCATGATGTCATATCCTGTAGTTCTAGGACTGGGGCGTTGTGGTTAATGTAGTGAATACAATATAAGTTAAAAATTTCTGTGAAAAATTTCACAGTAATCCCAATGTAAACCATTTCAACCATCTTAAGTTGAAGTAAACATTTAACCAAATTTTAAACACAATTTAAACAAAATGTAAACAAAAGGAGGTCAGGAGGCCTTCTCTTGTGCACCAACATCATTATACATCCATTTTTCTTGGAGATCGTTTTCTAGTCTTTACCACTGTTAATTAATGTCAATACCCATTTTCGTTGAATGGACTCCTTTTTAAGCACAGTTTCGCCTCCAGTGGCGTTACTCTTTCACTCTCATGCCTCCGGTGGCAAATTCATATTGGATATGACAGTTCTAGTAATCAGTTCAGATCTTTCTGTTATTATATTTCATTAATGCATGATTTTTATAACCTCTCTAAATAAAAATTAAAAAGTATAAACTTTTTGGGGATTTCAGTGCAATTTAGGTGTGATTAAAAACCAAGAATTTTCTGTGATGGCAAAGACTGGGGTAAAATTACCCTCTAATTTAAACCATATTTCATTATCAAAATTTATTTACACTATTTACAAATGTATGTACATCTCTTCGCTTTGATTCAGTCCATGTGGAGTCATTGTACGTAGATTTAGAATGTGCCTTGACTCTTTCATTCTCAATGCTTTTTCTTTGTCCCCTTCACGTATTTGCTTTTTCACTGTGTCGATTCTGTAGAAGGTCAAGCTTTTCCAATTGCTGTCATGGTGGATTTTCATGTGCTTGGCCATGGCATTACTCCTGTCCTGATGTATGGTTGCCCTTACATGTTCTAAAATCCTTTTCTGCAATTCACATTCGTGCTGCCAACATATTTCCGATGGCATGGACACTCGATGACATAAAATGCATATTGGGTCTTACCTGTAATGAGTTCTTTAATATCCCAGATTTTTCCATTAGCCATGATCACATTCTGTGCATTTTTCGCTATTTGACACACCTTGCAGTTATAGCATTTTTTGAAACCAGTACTTTGTAGCCATGATTTCTTTTTCTCATTGCAAAAACGACTGAGTCAAACGATCTTTTAAGTTAGGAGCCCGACGATATGTTATTTGCGGGGCGTTTCCTACTATTGGTCCTATGGTGGTGTCCAGTTTCAGAATTTTCCAATTTTTCTTCAAAATATTTTTAATTTGTGGTGACTCTTTTGAAAGGGTTGTTAATGATCTGATTGGTTCTGTTTCACCTTTTTTGTCATCATTCTTAGTGGATTGCAAGAAGGCAATCCTCTTTTTTTGATTTGCTTTTTCCCATCCTTTTTTGATGTGATTTTTTTCATACCCTCTTCTCACAAATCTTCTAGCCGTTGATGCACTTTGTTCTTCCCATTCTGACTCTTCTGAGCATATTCTTCGGACTCTTAAAAATTCACCATAGGGAATGTTCTGAAATAGACATTGTTGATGAAAACTGCTGGCGTGTAAGGTTGAATTTGTTGCCGTTTTTTTCTATTTTTATTTTTTTAAATATATTTTTATTGCAGGAATTAGCCAAAGTTACATGTCAGATCAGCAACACATTTGCAGGAATAAAAGGGTAGATACATCCGATCCCCCGTGAGAAAACATCGTGGGTACACAGCCATTCTGGGGGATCTGGTAGAACGTCGAAGCTGATCCGGATAATCCCACGGGCTTCATCTGCTTTTCTAGATCAACCTAACAGAAAAAACTCCCTCCCAACAGTCCCATGATTCAACTCCCTCCCCCCACCCAACCCCGCCATCAGTGTGTAGAGGTATGTGTAGAAAGAGCTTATGGGAAAAACCCCAGATGACTGTATTGAGATCTGTATTGTGGGCGTCTAACGGGACTCAGGCTGTGCTGCATCATCACTCTCAGAATCGCTGGAAGCGCAGTAATCTCTAAGGGCCTGCACTATTGTCTCCCATTCCAGTGCTGACTCTAGCGCCCTCTCGTTGTGCTGCCGCCTCGCCAGTTGGTATCGCAGAGTGCTCTCCCCCGCGGCCCACTTCAGAAGTTCGTTGTGCCATTTAGCTCCCGTCGGACCAACTCTTGCCTTCCAATTCCTGGTTATCTCCCGTTTAGCGAGGACGAGCCCTAAATCAATAAATTTGCTCGAAATTTTATTTTTAGGGGTATGCGGGAACCAGTGTAAGAGCCCCACCGCCGCGGCGACCGACAAAGTTCTCCCCGTAATCCTATTTAGAGTATCCTCGACCAAAAGCCAGTATGAGGACAGCGCCGGGCAGGACCACAACATATGAATGAGTTCTGCCTCAGGCGCTCGGCATCTGGGGCAATCCGCTGAATCCGTGGCGAAGTATTGCTGAATCTTCGCCGGGGTCAAGTAAGCCCTGTGGAGTATGTAAAAATGAACCAGCTGAAACCGGGCATGGCGCGCTCCCTTCCAGGCTCTGCGCATGAGTTGTGACCAGGTCGTCTCCGGTATCTCTTTCCCTATGTCGGCCTCCCAACGATTCCGCAGTGTGGTGAGGGGGGGCAAGCCCTCGTTTATCAATCTGTTATACAGGCACGTGACTGCCTTGACCGTCCCCGCGGACATCATAACGTACTGGCACACCGGAGACGTATGCGGTTCCTCTAGCCCACTTTTCCAGTACGTCTGAATCGCTCTAACCAGAGCCGTGTGAAGGAGGAAGTCGCCTCGGGGAACATCGAAACGATCTAGAATCTCTTGGAAAGGCAGTAACACCCCGTCCTCATACAGGTCCCCCACCAATTGCAATCCTGCGTCTTCCCACTGTCCTAGGCGCGACCAGTCTCCCCCGTGAGGCAGGGCCGTCAGCATCCCCAGCGGTATTTCTGGTGCATACGGAAGCCTCAGCTGTCCCCGGGCGTGGGCGCGATTCTAGCATAATCTAATAGTCTTTTCTTCGAGCGTCAGGTCCTGCAGGGCCAGATGCTGGCGCAGAGCGATGAAGGAAATAACATGCCTAGGCATTCCCGTACCCCTCCCAACCTCCGGGCCACGAAACTCCCTCGCGATTTCCTGGGTGAAGGTCTGCAATTGAGCTGCCAGATAATATTTCTCAAAATCTGGCACCGCAAGGCCTCCTTCTGACTTTGGTCTCATCAACGTCTTGAGAGCCACTCTCCAGCGGCCCGATCCCCAGAGGAACCCCACCACCAAGGATCGCAATAGCCGAAAGGTGGCCGGCGGGATCCAAACCGGAAGCGCTCGAAAGTAGTATAGCAACCGGGGAAGTGTCACCATTTTCAATAGTGCAATCCGCCCCGCCACCGAAAGCGGCAGGGTAGCCCAAAATTCCATACTACCACGCAACGCCCGAGTACAGCGGGCTATATTGCCGTCCAGGAGGGCGGGGGGGTCATGGTATATGTATACCCCCAGGTACTTGAGGCAGCTAGGTTCCCACCTAATCTCTCTGCTGGTGTCGGGTCTGGGCGTTCCCATGCGAACCGGGAACAGACAAGTCTTGGCCCAATTCACCCGAAGTCCCGAGACCTCCCCGAAAGACGTCAGTGCCTCAGCAGCCCCATTCAAAGCGGTATTCGAATCCTCGAGGAAGAGCAGCAGGTCATCAGCATATAGCGAGATATAATGCTAGCCAGATAAGGTCTGCAAACCGCCGAAAGAAACTCCGGACCGGATTGACAGCGCCAGTGGCTCCACCGCTAACGCGAAGAGCAATGGGGACAGCGAGCATCCCTGCCTCGTGCCTCGTTCTACTGGATATTGTTGGGAGATCAACGGGCCTGCTCTCACCCTGGCCAACGCCGAGGCATAAAGCACCGTGGTCCACCTGACAAAGCCCTCCCCTAGACCAAAGCGCAGCAACACTCTGCGCAGGTAATCCCATTCCAAACTATCGAAGGCCTTTTCCAGATCGACCGAAAGGACCATCGGGCACAGGGCCTCCGCGTGCGGTTCCTCTAACAAGCGAAACAACCTGCGAATATTCATGGTCGTGTTACGTTTGGGTATGAATCCTGTCTGGTCCTCGTGCACTAAAGAGCGCATGTGTCCTAGCAGCCTCGATGCCAATATGCTGCTTAGGATTTTATAATCGACCGTTAACATTGATAACGGTCGGTAAGACGCCGGGTCAGCTGACTCTCTACCAGGTTTGAGGAGGGGAACTACTAAGGCCTCACACATCGAGCCGGGGAGACGTCCCAAACGCTTCGCCTCTCTGTAGACTATCAACAGTCGGGGCACCAATAGGTCTACGTAGGTGGAGTAGAATTCGACCGGAAGTTCATCAAGGCCCGGGGTCTTATTCCTCGCCATCCCCTTAATGGCGCTACGGATTTCCCCCAGTTCGATGTCGGAGCCCAGGGCCTTCGCCACATCGGGCTCCAGCGTTGGCATCTCCAAGGGTTGCAAATAATCATCAATCAGGGCGGGGTCCCTGGTCGGGTTACGGCGATATAGCCGTTCGTAGTAGCGCTGGTAACAGCCCAATATCTCCAGTTGGGTGTACACCTCAAGCCCCTCCGCTGTGCGCATGGACGTCGTCAGAGAGGTCCGGCGCGTGGGATTGGCCAACCATGCTAGCAACGCGCCCGACTTATCCCCCTCCGTGAGCGACCTAGTGGTGTAGGCCTTATAATCGAAGCAGCGCAGTCTTTCGACTTCCGCCGCCACCGCCTCCCTTGCCGCAACCGTACGCTCCTGGAGTTCAGGATGGCCGGGGCGGCGAAGTTCCATCTCGCGGAGTTTCCGGTCAGCCGTGGTCAGGTCATCGAGGATGACACATCACATACCCACCTTCTTAGAAATACAATAGCCCCTGACCACTACCTTAAACGCATCCCATTCTGACGCTCTCGATCAAGCGGTGCCCCCATTGGTCGCAAAATAATCAGAAATTTTGTCCTCCAGGTCCGCCCTAAAGACTATGTCCTCTAAGATCTCCGGGCGCAATTTCCAGGTGGGCACACTAGGGGTCCCGGGAAACCAACGGAAGTCCGCTAGGAGGGGGTTGTGGTCCGAGATGGTCCTAGTCAAATATTCAAAGCGCACCGCTGCGGACACCAACTCCGCCGATCCCAGAAACCCATCTAGCCGCACGTGCAATTCGTGTAGGCCAGAAAAGTAGGAATAGTCTCTAGAGTCGGGGTGCTGCGCTCGCCAGATATCCGTGAGCCCCCAGTGCGTCTGCCATTCCTTCCTCCCCATAGCCACTCGCCGGACTGGAGAGTCCGGGAGGGGGGTGTGTGAGCGGTCGGCCTCCACGTCCACTACTGAGGTAAAATCACCACCTAGTAAGAGAGAAAATGGGCCAATGAGCCCGATAACCCGGAGAGGAAGGCAAGCTGGTCCACATTAGGTGCATAAACACAACAAATATTCAGGTCCCTACCCCCAATGTGCCGGAGATAGCTACATAGCGACCCTCCGGATCCACCAACGATTTTGTAACCTGCAGGGGAACCCCAGCCCTTATCCATATTAGCGCCCCCCTCGCGTAAGCTGAGTATGAAGTGCAGTAGACCTGCCCTCTCCATCTGCGTTGCAGCGCCGCCCCTTCCACCTTGGTGAGATGTGTCTCCTGCAGCAGCGCTATCTGCACCCCTCTACGCACTAGATAAGCGTGAACCTTGTGACGTCTGGACATAGTGTGAAGCCCCCGTACATTCCAAGTGATGCATTTTACATTAGCGATCTCAGCCATTGTCCCACATTGTCTGTCCCGGGCTTTCCCACCAACGCTCAAACAAAAAACAAGCTACAGTCAAGTCAACACTGATGGCGGCCATCTTCCCCAACAAAAACCCAATACCCGTCTGAAACAAACCCCACCCCACCCACCCCAGAACAGGACTCAAATAGCTCCATCTAGTTCCCATCCAAACCGTGTCCCCAGCAACCCCCGATCCCCGATAATCCTGCGGTCGCCACCGCAGGGAAGCCTTAAGGGCTAGGTGCTGGCCGGGCGCCAGTAAAGGGCCTTCGAGTCTCGGACCACCGAGACTAATTCGAGCCTCGAGTCAAAAAGCGTCAGCCCGATCGGGGACCCCCAACCCCATCAACGGATCATGGCATTAATCGCATCCTCCACAACCCCCGCCGCAAACCCCTGCCCAAATGGAATGAGCTCACCCAGTCATCCCTGCCCGTCCAGCATGCCCTCAGCCGAGTCTGGAGTAACCACTGGCAAGTGAACACTATCGGTCTCCGACTCCTCTGTGTCCGTATGAGCCCCCTCGCCGCCGGGTTCCGATTCTTCAACAATGGGGCCGCCTTGTGAACCAGACAGATTAGAAACCATTTCCAGTACTCACCGCCGCTCCGCCATAGTCTCTACAGTCGAAGGCTTGCCTGGTTTGCCGCGGCGGCTTCGGATTTTCTTGGAACGACGTTGTTGTCCGGGCTCCGTAGCCAACTGGGATGATGAGCCGAAACCATCTTTGCCAGCCCTATATAGTTCGAGCCAATTACAGACTTCCTCCGGGGTATCAAAGAACTGGGTCTTATCGTCAAGGATAATACGGAGCCTTGCAGGGAAGAGGAGCGAGTACTGGATACCCTCGCTCCGGAGCTCTCGCTTGACCGCCAGGAAAGAGGT
This sequence comes from Lissotriton vulgaris, assembly GCF_964263255.1. Taxonomy (NCBI): domain Eukaryota; kingdom Metazoa; phylum Chordata; class Amphibia; order Caudata; family Salamandridae; genus Lissotriton; species Lissotriton vulgaris. The sequence continues at coordinate 68,075 of NW_028246198.1, read as the reverse complement.
CCGTTTTCGTTGGGTCTCATACGTATAGTCTGGGAAAATGTTCACCTGGCTATTCTCCACCTGATAAGGGCCATTGTGCCTGGCAGCGTTGAGGAGCAGGTCCCTGTCCCGAAAATGCAATAAACGCGCCACCACCGGGCGCGGGGAGCGACCTTGTTGCGGCGGCCTCGCCGGCACCCTATATGCTCGTTCCAGGGTATAGAAGGAGGACAGACCCTCTGGAGCCACCGTGTCCCGGAGCCAAGCTTCTAGGTAGGCCACCATGTTGCCATCTTCGATCTTTTCCGGCAGGCCCACCACCCGATTTTGTTCCGTCTGTTACGCCCTTCGGCGTCTTCCGCCCGTTTCTCCAAGGCATCGATCCGGGACAGGGCATCCTTCATCGTCGCGGCCAGAGTCTTCTGTGCTGGCCCCAGAACCTTCACTGAGCTCTCTACCTCCTTAACTCTGTCCGAGAGCTTGCCGTGGTCCGCCCTGAGGAGGCCCAAACTCGTCGCAACCTGGGCGATGTCTTGCTGCAGGGCTGATCGCGTGTTTGCGATCGCCTCCAGGACCCGGTCGAATTGTTGTTGTAGGTGGGGACCACCAGAGCTCTCCGGGTCAACTCGATCGTCCTTGTCCGGCGCCTCCGTGTCTGAGGCGGCCGGGGTGGTCCCTTTGGGCCCCCTTGGTTTCCCCATGGCGGAGGAGTCTCGTGGGGGAAAGTTCGGCAGAGTCACTACCAAGTGTGGGCGTCGACTATGGTTCGTTGTGAAGAGGGCCTTCGATCGTCTTCGCCAAGGCCTACCACTCCTCCGATTCTTCGGGACGTGCCACCGCCGTGTCCCCGGAGGCGAACGAGGGGGAGGCGGGGGCGATCGGCGCCAATCTGGGTAGGCCCGTCGGGTCGAGGAAGACCTCGGGTGAGAGTCACCAGTGCTGCCGGAGACTCTATGGCGCCAGGTCGCCGTGCTGCCCATAAAGTTCTCAAGGCTCCGGCGAGTTCAGGTACGCAGTGGGAGGCAGCCGGGCGTTTCTCGTGGCACTGTCGTTCCGCTCAGGGCCTCCGGCCGTTCATGACCAGCCTGCGCGAAAAATTCGACTAACAATCCATTCAGGGATGGCCACGGTGCCCAGACACTACCAAAGCATCAGCCGGACGGTCGCTTCTCGGAAAGATAGGATGTGGAGAAGTTGCATGTAGATCTGCTAGGCGTCCACGGGTCTGGGGTCTCGGCAAAGCCATCGAAAAGGTCCGGGCGCCATCTTGGGCTCCGCTCCGTTTTCCTCGCAACTTCGCTTTTTCGTCGGAACAACTGGTTTTCGAGTGTCTCCGGGTGTCTCAGCAGGTCCACTCCAACCCGATCTTCGGTTTGTCGGGGTCGGCGTGCCCCACGGCCCCCGATCTGCAGGATAAAAGCGGGCTCAGTCCAGGAGCCGAGCTCTCAGGCGACCATCGCCATCGGCGTCCAAGCCACGCCCCCGCCGTTTTTTTCTATGTAAAGTGGTGTGAATCTAGATTGCTTCTATGTAGATTTCTGTATCCAGAAACACTACTCTGTTTTCGCTCATTTCATATGTGAATTTAAAATTTGTTGATGTGTTGTTTAGGATTTCAAAGTAATTCTTAAATTCTTTCTCTGTTCCATCCCATATTAACAGGAGGTTGTCAATGAAGCGCAACCAAAGTATGGTTTTGTTCAAAAAGACATCATTGTCCGCTTGCCAAGCAACTTTCTGCTCCCACCATCCCATGGTGAGGCAGGCAAAACTGGGACTTAAAGAAAAACCCATTGCCGTTCCTTTTATTTGGGCAAAAATCTCTTCTCCAAAATAAAATACATTCTGATTCAAACACATTCTCATCATTTCCTCCAACATTTGATTGTGACGTGAATAATGGATATTCCTTTCCTGCAAAGAAAAATTGCAGGCTGAAATACCCGAATCGTGATCTATGTTCGTGTACAACAAGATGAAATCCATTGTTATTAGTTTCTAGGTGGACATCCAAGTAATGCCATTTAGTTGTTTTAGCATATCCGTTGTGTCTTTGATAAATGAACTTAATTTTGAAACATAAGGTAAAAGGAAAAAATCCAGATAATCGGCTAAGGGTTCAAACAATGACCCCTTTGCGGAGACTATTGGGCGTCCCGGGGGTATGGTGCGATTCTTATGCACTTTTGGCAAAAAATACATAGTACATATATATTTTTTTAAATTATTTATTTATAACAAAACCAAGCTATTGGTACAGCATTTGCCAACAATATGCATTTCATACTCCCAGGTTTGTAGTGCATCAGGACAGTTCGACAAATTTGAAGCCACCCACCCTTGAGTTTACCTCTCCAACCGATGTTATGGCTTCAGTGCAATGTTGTCCCAGGGCTTAGCTCCATTAGCTAGCCCCAGCTCATGGAAAATGAAAATGGTCAATCTAGCGGTCCCATATCTTAGTATGTTTTTGTGGGCAGGCTCGCAAATTGTAGACTCTCTTTAGCGACCGTGCAGTAGTCCATCCCCCTCAGCCATTCCTGGATGGGCGGAGCTCCTTGGATTGCCAATGTTTGTGAATGTCTGGTTAAGTGAGTACACAACCAACAAGATGCATTGTCCCTGGAGACCATTCCTTCCCAGGATTTCTCCCATCAGACCCACCTTATGGGGAAGCCTATAACCTCCTCCAGTGTGGAAGGAATTCTCTCCCATTATTGGTGGATGATCAGGCATTCCCAAATGGTGTGAATCCAGTTTCCTATAGGGTTTTTGTTTTTGCATCGGAGGCACTCCAAATTTGGGGCCCTTCCCATTTGCCACAAATTATGAGGTGTGAAGTAGACCCTGTAGAGATCTGAAATGGATCAGACTAAGGATTGCAAGGATCACTAGTTGTTGTTCGATCACCATTTTGGCATCAATCCAGTCCTCCTCATCTAGCACACCAATGACCGAAGCCTAGTGGTCTCTCAGGAGCCCCAAAGAGTTGAGTGTCTCTACCACCTGGATCTTGAACAGCCGTGATAAACCTCTCCCAGCGATTTTCCCTCTTCTAGTGGATTGCACTCAAGAAGCGGAGCAGATTCCCTTCCTGAACGTACGGATTTACTCACGGGGCTCAATCTCAATCAACATATTACTGCTGCTACACATATTTAAGGGCACATATTTGACCAGGCATGGGCAGCCAACCTGGCTATGCCCAACCCAGTGGTTACTCTCTGTATATGGTCCGATCATCATTTAATCAAATTTGTTATTAATAATCTCACCAGGTCTAAAATACCCTCACCTGATGTTGGATCAGTTAGGAGTTGGAACACTATTGATAAAAGTCAATTCTTCGAGACACTGACCAACACAATTCCCCCTGCCCAATCCTCTATCAACCATAGTGAGAAAGACCTATCCGATTGGCTGCTGATAGCTGACAGCCAGCAACAAACATGCCCCACTTAGGATAGTACGTCGCAATGAAGCCCAAAGATGCTTTTCCTCTGTTTTAAAGAAATTAAAATTAGCTCTTCAACAAGCCGAAAGCAGGTGGAGAAGTAAATACTTGCCTGATGATAAAAGCACCTACTTAGTTGCACTTAGAAATTACAAAAAATTGTTACCTCCAAAAATCGGTGAAAAGAATTATTTTCGATAGTTAATGACTATCTAACCCCGACAGAGTAACACTAAAACCCACACCCTCGCAGACACTCTGACTGTCGATGGGATGGGCGGAAATGGAAACTAGGAGGCCGGAGTGTTGGTTGAATGGTGAGATTTTATTAAGGAATTTTACAAGTTGTTTTATGGTGGTAGGTGTCCACAGTATGGAAGGTCCGATGGTTGTGGGATTGTTCAGCACAGGTGGTCAGGTGGTTGAGATCTGGGGTGGATTTTCTGTTATCGCTCTTCTCTTCGTCCGCTCAAGTCTGGTGTGAGCCGTCCCGGCAGGCTCAAAAAGAAGGAAAAAGCGGTCAGTGAACTGTAGGGTCTCTTATAAGGTTTACCGTCACCACACCCGAAGTGCACCAGGTCCGAAATCAAGATAAAGAAAATATCTAGTGAGCGAAACTTGTTCTTGAATCCTCCTTCTAGCGAGGAAATATTGTCTACTTTAGGCTTCTTTTACAGAGCACAAAGGTGGCTGAGTTATGGGGCGTACTCCCTTCTTTCACTACAGCCGCCCGAGTGCCCTCTCACATGCTACTTAGAGGAATACAGATTTGAGGCAGTCGGCAATATAGGCCTATTGTTCATGAAGTGACACTATGGAGAGACGAGGATGAGAAGGCGGGGTAAGTGCGGGGATGGTACGACCATGCCCGAGTTACTTTTCTCCCCGTTGCTCCCTTCTAACCCGCCCTCCCCTGTGCGACGACTCACCACGTCTGACACAACTCTCCAGAGTTGCGGCAGCTTTGCCACTTCCTCCGGGGGCATCCACCAGTCCTTGGACCAGCTCTCCATGTCCTCCCTGTTGACCTTGATTCCGTCCGTGATTTCCTCATCTTCTGGCTCCGCCCGGGGCTCCCTCTTCACCTGCTGCTCCGTCAGCTCCAAATCTGTGGCGTCTTCCTGGTTCCTCCTTCTGCTACGAGCCTCTCCATTCAGCGTCTCCTCCCTTAAAGTTGGTTGTCCCGCCCTATCCGGCTGGTTCCTTTCTTGACATTCGTTAGGTTTCCCGCCCTTCTCCTTGGTTTCCTGTGGAGAGGAGGAAGGGGTTTTCATTAACTCTTTAGGTCCCTCATTGATATTCGGACAGAATGCAGAAGAGAGGGGTGAGTCCTCGTCCTTCGCGTTCATCGTTTCCTCACATCCCCCTGCCCTTTCTTACCAGCAATAAATGATTCAAGGGGACATTTTGATTCAAGGGGCTATCTTGAGAGGAAGTCAGCATTAGCATGGTCTTTACCTTTTCGGTGCAAGGTGATGAAGTGATAGGGTTGCAGGGCCAGAAACCACCTTAAGACCCTATCATTATGCCCTTTATTCTTCCCCATCCATTCTAATGGAGCATGATCTGTGAATAGGACAAACTCCCATCCCTCTAGATAGTAACGGAGTGACTACGGCCCATTTGATAGCCAGTGCCTCCTTTTCTACAACTGCATATTTCTTTTCCCATGGAAACAGTTTCCAACTAATATAGGACCGGTCTTTCTTGTCCTTGGGAATCACGTTGTGATAGCACTGCCCCTACTCCGAGTTCTGAGGCATCTGTTTGTAATATAAAGAGCTTATTGTAATCCGGGCTAAGCAGAACAGGTTTTGTTTTTATGGCTTGCTTTAACTCTGTGAAAGCGTGTATCGCTTCCAGGGAGGGATGGTTCAGTTCTTTTTCTGCTTTACCTTCTTTCTTGAGGAGATTTGTTAAAGGGTTAGCTATCTGTGAGAAATTAGGGATGAACCGTCGGTAGTAACCGGGGACACTTAAGAATGCTCTTAAATCCCTCTTGTTTTTCGGGAAGGGGATGGCAGTGATAGCTTCTACTTTTTCCTCCTGGGGTTTGATCAGGCCTTCTCCTAACAAATATCCTAGATATTTAACGGATTTTGGGCCAATTTGCTTTTGGAGGGGTTTATTGTAAGAGCCCTTTTCCCCAGTGTTTGGACTACTGTTTCCAAATGCTGCAGATGTTGTTCCCATGTGTCGCTGTGTATGACATTGTCATCTATGTAAGCAGCTGCGAATAGCACAGGGTTTCGGAACTGTATTCATTGCCCGCTGAAATGTAGCAGGGGCCCCGTGTAACCCAAAGGGTAGAACAGTAAAATGGAACAGCCCTTCGGGAGTAGAAAAGGCAGTTTTCTCTCTATCTTATTTACGCAAGGGTACTTGCTAATATCCTTTACAGAGGTCGAGTGTGCTTATATATCGGACCTTTCCAAGTCTCTCTATCATCTCGTCGACTCTTGGTAAATTGGGAGATTTTAGTCACCTCTCTGAAGTCTATACAAAACCGGATGGACCCATCCGGTTTTGGCACTAAAACTATTGGAGAATTCCACTCGCTAGAAGATGGTTCTATGATTCCCATGTGGAGCATCTGTTCTACTTCCCGTTTTACTGTTTCTCGTCTAGCCTCTTGGATACGATAGGGTCGAAGTTTCACCTTCTTTCCGGGGATGGTATTAATCTCATGCTCTATGACGTCTGTTTTCCTAGGCATAAAGGAAAACACCTCCTGTAGAGGTTGCAAACGGGCACACAATTCGTCTCTTTTAGGGGGTAAGAGTTCAGGGTCAATACTTGCACTATACAAAGGATCATTCTCATCTATCAATCCAACTAGCGTAGGAATGGGCCCTTCCCATCTTTTTAACAAGTTAACATGGTATATCTGAGTATTAGTAGGTCTTTTTGGATGTAGCTCCAAGCAATAGGTTACCGGAGTTACTTTCTCTACCACTCGGAAAGGTCCCTGCCACTGACCTAACATTTTGTGATCAGAAGTAGCCAACATCAGCAGAACATAATCACCAATGTCAAAGTACGCATCCTTGCTCTTTTGACATACTGAGTTTTTTGGGATGTCTGGGCTTGTTCTAAATGGGACCGGACTATGCTAGGCAATTCTTGCAAATGAGCTTTAAGGTTTAATACATATTCAGGTAGGGGCTTGCCTCCCGGCTCTTCTTCCCATTCTTCCTTTGCCATTTCCAACAGGGAACGTGGGGGTCTCCCATATAACAACTCAAAGGGAGAGTATCCTGTACTCTTTTGTTGTTTACATCAAATGGCAAATATAGCCAAGGGTAACATATCATCCCAATTTCTGGTTTCTAGATCAAGCAGTTTTTTTAAGGTTGTGTTAAGTGTAGCATTATATCTTTCTACCAACCCGTCTGTATGAGGATGGTAGGCAGATGTTTTTATTTGTTTTATGTTGAGTTGTTGACAGACATGTTTCATTAACTTAGAAACAAAAGGGGTACCTTGATCGGTTATAATTTCATATGGAAATCCTACCCTAGAGAAGATAGACACCATGGCTTTTGCTATCTGTGCTGCGTTGGGTTGTCTCAAGGCTACCGCTTCAGGAAATCGGATGGCATAATCGACTAAAACCAACACATATCTGCAACCACTTCTAGAAGGAAGAAGGGGCCCAATGATGTCCATCCCCACCCGGGAGAAAGGTTCTTCAATTATGGGCAAAGGCCGAAGGGGAGCTTTTGGGGAAAGACATCAGCTATTCCTCTGACAGAGAGAACATTCCCTACAATACCGGTGGATCTGGTGGTAGATTCCAGGCCAATAAAATTTCTCGAGAACTTCCTTCTCTATTTTTTTCGCTACCAAAATGCCCCCCTAGTAGGTGACTATGGGCTAGAAAGAGCACTTTCTCTCTATAGTTTTGGGGTATGAGCAACTGGGGATGGTGGTCCATCCCTCCTTTTCTACATAGTAAACCCCTTTTTATAAAGAAATAAGGACCTACTTGGTCAGGGTCTTCCTCAGCTTGATTCTAAGCCTCCCTTAGGGTGGGGTCTTCCCTTTGTGCAGCGTGAAATCTGGGATCATACTGCTACACGGTTTCTTCTTTTGGCTGGGTCAAAGCTACTTGGGTCCAGATTCTTTTCTCTCTCTTCTTTTGTTTATTACTTTTTCTTTGCTTCCCAGGGAAAGAATCGAGAACCTGCCCTTTAGCGAATGGGGCCGTCCCCCTCCATTCCTCTGTATCATTATACAAAATCTGTTCTATGTAAGGATAATCCCTCCTAACATAAATGGTTCACGTAATTTAGGGATAAGCCCTTCACGTAAGGAAACAGGTTGGGTTGTTGGCTTATGTTGCACTTGCATGTCAGTTGTGGGGTACTGTCTGCTATTGCCGTGAACACATTGGATGTTTACCATACCCCTAGTCTGCAGATCACCTCCAGGTATGGTTTGAGGCCTCATAACACTCTGTAAGCATCCCGTATCAATTAGGGCGGGCCGGCCCTCACCATTTACCTTCACTACTTTATGAAAGGGAAGGTGTCGTCCTTCTTTGGTACAGAGGAAGGACCTGGTTAACCCAACCCCCATGGGCTCTTCCTTCTGGGGGCAAATGCGCGCTATATGTCCAAACCCTCCACAGTTAAAACATTGGGGTCCTAGTGGGGTGGGTTGTACGGATCCCTGGTACTAGGGTAATTGTCTCAGGTTTTCTAAGGCTCGGGGTTCTGCTGCCTTTGGTGGTGGTGCTTCCTGAGGGTTTCACCTTTTTGGGTCCCATGCATCAAACCAAATACCGGTCGCAAACGGGCAGATTCTCAGAATACACCCCTTTGCCACCGGTATTTTTGCATTTGGGATGCATCATCCCAAATACAAAAATCACAATTTAAGGAATCTCTAAATTGCGATTCCTTAAATTGCGATTGCATTTAAGGAATCCCAAATTGAGATTCCTTAAATGCAATGCATGAAAGTTAAAAAATTTGAGATTTCGCTAATAGGAGTAGCAAATTACCATGAAGTTGAACTTCATGGTAATTTGCTAAAACTTTGAAAAATGCACTATTGTGCATTTTTCAAAGTTTCATGTTGCGCACACACATGCCCTTTGGGCATGTGTGTGTGCAACATATGTGAAGAGATCAATTTCAGGGGTGCAACAGGGTGTCATATTGACACCCTTGAAATTGCAAGAGCAATTTGCGAGTTCCTACTGGTACTCGCAAATTGCTCATACAATCTCCACTTCATTCCTATGGGCCTGTAGGCCCATAGGAATGAATGGGACAGCATTCCTTAATTGCGACTAGCAATTTGCGAGTAGCAATTAAGGAATGTTTAGGAATCACTATTCTTATAGCGATTCCTACATGCATAGGCTTTTGCGATTCCTAAATAGCGATTCCTTAAAAATCGCTATTTAGGAATCGCAAAAGCCTACGTTGATGCATGTGCCAGTAGGTACTGGCACATGCCCTGCTAAAGGTGCTAGCTATCTCTACCGATCTTTCCATGTAAAGCTTGGTATGTTTTCGCTCCCATTTCTGTATCGGCGGATGCCGTGAGGTTAAATATTGTTCTAAATATATCCTCTCCATAATTTCTTCCTTGGATGAACTTAATGGTTTGAGCCAGCAGTCGGCCATATCTTTCACCCTGAAGGATAGGGCTCTGGGTGTTTCCTGGGGGCCTTCTTTAAGTTGCTGTAGGCGCATACGGTATGTCTCTTCATCTATCCCTAGTCTCTCTAATATGGTCTTCTTTATTTCATCATAGGGAATGAGCTCCCGAATATATGCATATCTCCCGAAAGGAGAGGTCCCAAGCAATGGCCCCATTTTCTCCAGCCCACCCCGCTCTCCTAGCCATACTCTCGAAATTTGAGGGGAAAAAAGTCTGGATCTTCTCCATCCACATATTTTTGTAGTACCACAGATGGTAGGGTGGTAGGTCCCCGTTGTTGGCCCAGAGTATCGTCGAGTTTCCCTATCACAGTCTCTTGACTTTGACTTTGTTGGGTTAGGGTCTGACGGAGCTTTTCCCTGTCCTCTTCAGCTACCTCCAGGAATTTCTCCATAACGCGCCTTAGCTTCTCTTGATTGTCCGCCATCCTCTGCAGTGCGGCCTCCATTTCCGGAGATCCCACTTCTGACACCACTTGTCGGAGGGATGGGCGGAAATGGAAACTAGGAGGCCGGAGTGTTGGTTGAATGGTGAGATTTTATTAAGCAATTTTACAAGTTGTTTTATGGTGGTAGGTGTCCACAGTGTGGATGGTCCGATGGTTGTGGGATTGTTCAGCACAGGTGATCAGGTGGTTGAGATCTGGGGTGGATTTTCCAGTTATCGCTCTCCTCTTCGTCCGCTCAAGTCTGGTGTCAGCCGTCCCTGCAGGCTCAAAGAGAAGGAAAGAGCGGCCAGTGGACTGTAGGGTCTCCTATAAGGTTTACCGTCACTACACCCAAAGTGCACCAGGTCAGAAATCAAGATAAAGAAAATATCTAGTGAGTGAAACTTGTTCTTGAATCCTCCTTCTAGCGAGGAAATATTGTCTACTTTAGGCTTTTTTTACAGAGCACAAAGGTGGCTGAGTTATGGGGCGTACTCCCTTCTTTCACTACAGCCGCCCAAGTCCCCTCTCACACGCTACTTAGGGGAATACGGATTTGAAGCAGTCGGCAATATAGGCCTTTTGTTTATGGAGTGATACTATGGAGTGACGAGGTGGTGCCCTGAGTTACTTTCCTACCCGGTGCTCCCGTCCAACCCTCTCTTCCTGTGTGACCACTCACTGCATCTGCCGCAACTCTACAGAGTTGCGGCGGCTTTTCCACATCCTCCAGGGTTGTCCACCAGTCCTCGGACCAGCTCTTCACGTCGTCCCTGTTGACCTCGATTCAGTCCGTGATTTCCTCGTCTTCTGGCTCCGCCCGGGGCCTCCTTCACCCGCTGCTCCGTCGGCTCCAACTCCGTGGCGTCTTCCGAGTTTCTCCTTCTGCTACGAGCCTCTCCATTTAGCGTCTCCTCCCTTAAAGTGGGTTGTCCCGCCCTATCCGGCTGGTTCCTTTTATGCCATTTATTAGGTTTCCTGTCCTTCTCCTTGGTTTCCTGTGGAGAGGAGGAATGGGCTTTCATTAACTCTTTAGGTCCCTCATTGATATTCGGACAGAATGCAGACGAGAGGGGTGAGTCCTCGTCCTTCGCCAGCATCGTTTCCTCACAGTGACTCTCTAAATAACTTCTTCATTGATAAAATCAAAGCCATTAAAGCCAGTATCCCTATATGTTCGAGCCCTGCATGTCCAACAATACCTAAGAATTCCTGTGCTCTGGAATAGTTTCCAGTAATAAGTCAAGAAATATTTTTGGACTTGTTGATAAAAGTAAAATCCAGCTCGCCTAGCGATTGCTGCCCCCCTTGGATCCTAAGGAAAGCATTTACTGCTCTCCCAGAAGCCATGTCCCTTCTGAACAAGTCACTGTCCCGGGGTTATGTAACTGACACCTTTAAGGAGGCTATTGTCATCCCCCTCCTGAAGAAGCCAGGGGCGGACTCTAAAATTCTAACCAACTACCGCCCTATTTCCTTGTTACCTTACCTGGCCAAACTACTCAAAGCCCATGTGGCCAGAAGTCTATCGGCCCTTCTGGAGCGATACAATTATCTAGACGCATATCAAGCAGGGTTCCGTCCAGCCCATTCCATAGAGTCAGTTATACTGACAGTATTGGACACCCTTTGGGGGAGGCTGATGGGGGCTCTCTGCAGGCCCTGGTGCTGCTGGACCTCTCTGCAGCATTTGACACGGTCGACCATAATATACTGGTCGACCGTGTCAAAGAAGCAGGAATCCAAGGCTCAGCCCTTGAATGGATCCGCTCCTTTCCAGGAAACCAATTTCAGGCGGTCCGTCTAGGCCAGTTCACAACCCCCGAGATGAGTACTACATGGCGTGTTCCACAGGGCTCCTCACTTTCCCCTCATTTGTTCAACCTATACCTTCTTACTTTGATTTATGCCCTGAAGGAAAGGAAAGCTCACACTTTTAATTACGCGGACGATTTCCAACTTGTGTTTTCCATCAGTAATTCTCCTACATCCATCCATGAATTCCAGACTACATTGCTGTTCATCCGCAACTGGATGAGCTGCAACCATCTGAAGTAAAATCCAGATAAGATGTAAGTGATCCTAACAGGAGGTCCTTTAAATCCTTGGAGTCCCTAGTTCTAGCCTCAAGAGCTGGGACAGCCCCCACCCCTTCAATATCTGCCAAAAAACAGGGGGTCATAGTTAATAATGACCTCACAATGAAGACTCAAATAGGGTCTGTAATCTCTACGTGCTTTTTCCAGTTATGAAAAATAAGGAAAATTAGTAGGTTCCTTACACAGGAAGCACAAATACGGGCAGTCCTTGCTATGGTGATATGCCATATAGATTACACCAATTCTCTATACTTTGGCATTCCTGCTCAACTCACCCACCAGCTTCAACTGGTACAGAATCAGGCAGATAGACTGATTCTTCAGGAATATAGGTGTCCACATGTCACTCCCCTTCTAAGGAAGCTGCATTGGCTCCCCATAACTCAGAGATGCGCCTTTAAGGTGGGATACATTATCTTTAAGTCCCTGAATGGTAGAAGCCCCAAATGAATTGACAGTCTTATTGAAAGATACACTCCGACCCGCAATCTGCGATTTGCCCATATGCATTTCCTGACTCTAACTTCCTTCAAACTGAAGCGTTTCGGTGGACCAAGGTTTGCCATATTAGGCCCTAGATATTGGAATTCCCTGCCGCTAGAAATCAGATCCTACACAGACCTCATGAGTTTTCGAAGGCTCCTAAAGACATGGTTATTTAGACAGGCATACGAGTAACATCTCAGGACTAAGCACCCTTTAGAGTAGCGCCCTGAAACCAATCTGGTGTACGTGTGCTTTACAAATAAAGTATAACATAACATAACATAACATTTGGTTTAAAGCTTGTTTTGATTGTAGGTAGAGGATAAATTGGGATCGGTGCACATCTTATTCCGAGCTCAGTTGTTCAAATGCGCTCAGTCCCTGTGCCTAGATATCCCCCCAGCTTGCCTATTTTATCCTGTCTCTGAAACCCTTGCTCCTGTGTTGTTTGCTTGAGGTAGTTTCCCAGTCATAGAGGCATTTCCCTGATGGTCTTACTCCACCTGCTCTAACAGTAGAGCAATTGAGGGAGTGCAATCATTTTAAACATGGCGAAACGGCCCAGGGGATTAAGGTGGAGCAGACCCCAATGTGTCATGTGGTGCTTAACCTTGCATTCAAGTGAAGCTATGTTGAGCCCCCCAGCACCTCTCCGGGTCGGTTGATGCCCCCATCCTCATGTATGTAAATGGTCTCTGCAGATTATGAACATCAGGATGTGTCTGTGAAAGGTCAGTGCCACCAGGGGATTTAGGCGCTATTTGGCGACTACAGTAAAAAAGAAATGAGAGTTTTCAATCTGGAAATGATAGGAGTTTGTGAATGCCCACATATGTATGAATTCGTAGGTATTCACAAATTTCCCAGCATACTACACCGTGTAACACCAAGGAATGCCCCATATCCTACAGGGAGTGGGATTTATGGATGCGAAGATCCTCTGCACTCGTGAAAGAAGTTACGTCTTCCAGAAATCCCCTTTATAAATTCATTGCAGGCATAAGTAACTTACTTTTACAACAAAATGTAACTTTGTGAATAGGTCTGACGAACCTTATGAATTAATATAGGTGGGCACAACTACTATTGTATTTACTTCTCAGTATGATTTATCATTATGTTTCTCCTTGAGGTATTCCTTAGGGGAACCATTTAAATTGTCAGCTTATGGTATAAATAATTTGGGTTCCCAGCATTGTACTGTGTTTTGTGGCACTGTATTCTCTTCAAACAAGAGCATGATTTGTCTTGTAGGACTGAAAAATATTTCATTGGCATACCAGGTCAACACCTTAATGTATAGATGGTACCAAAAAATAGAGATTTATTTGTGTTGTTCATTAATGCAATTATTATGGAATTTTAGCAATGACAATTATGTCATCCGGATTTGATTCATGTGGCATCACTTCCTAGAAAGAATCAGGGTCAAAAACCATGACATCACTTCTTGTGATCTACTTGAGGTCACGGTTGTATAATGTCACTTATGCTACCTTTGGCATTATGGTAACTCGACGTCCATGCTCCAGTGGTACAAAAAAAAGGGATGCGCTGGAAATGATCAGCCTACGTCTGTTCCTTCATCGCACCAATGGCAGTAGCCAACCTGGACTATGATTGCAGATATGTTGGATGCACATCCTGGTCAGCACAGTCATGTTCTCTGCGGGTTAATATCAAAGAAGCATAGAGCTCCTTGAGCGGGCTAAGATTGCTGCGTCACCTGGCCAGAAAAGGTTGATCAAGAGCAGAGTGGCACAGCTTTCCTTGGACGGTGTGGACCTTTTTTATGTGCATTTCTCCAACTTGAGGAAGTTTTGTCCTGGAAAGAAAGGGAGTTGAATTCGCAATTACTATAGTATTTCACACTCTAGCCTTCTCCTACTCCAGAAATGAGACAATGCATGTCTGTCAAAAGTGCCATATGAGCATGGAGTACATTCCAGAAAGACTAAATCCCCAGGCGGGTCATCTGTTAATGTTTTCTGGATGCGGCATACAGTTTTAGAGCACGTGTAATGGGCACAAAGAAGTTCATGTGATGTGCTGATTTGTGTAGTGATGTGGCTAGGAGATTACCCTGCAAATATAACTCAATTGTGGAGTTGAGTTGCTTATTAAAACTTTTGATAAGATGTGGGTGGAAAGAGTGCTGTTACCTTTTTGCAAGTTTATAATGAGTTTGCCCATACAAAAGAAATGTGTGAGTATTGCACCAGGCCTCATGGGGAGATACTTGAAGCAGCCGTTCTATGTAATATACTGATGGCCAATGATGGCCCAGAAGTGACAGTGATGATGGAGTACTGACATGCAGCCTGTCAGACAAGCACCTGCTACAGATTAGACCTACTCTGTTATGTTCCACACCTATGCCAAAAAACCTACTGCCGAAAACTAGATTTTTTCGCACCATTTCCAATTTTTCTTTGAGCCATAAATAGGTTAGTTATCAAAACAGACTATAGCTAGCTATTAAATTGGACCAACCTCAAGTAATTTAATCCAATTTTCTGTGCATGGGAAGGCTTTTGTTATTGTTATCATAGATAGAATTTGTTGAATACGGTGAAATTCCTCGCCCAAGATTGTCTCATGTCTCTGGCGAGCACCTGATGAGCTCACTATAGGGAAAGAGTCATCAGTTGATAAGGTATGAGAAATAAAAGAAAAATTGCCTTCATAGCGATCCCAATGCTTGGGCTCTACTGTCGCTTCTGCACAGCTGGCTTGGCATTGCTTGCTTTGCGGAGAAGGCCTGTTAGAAGCTCCAGCATAGCGATCTGTTCTTTAGAAAAGCGCTCCTATCACTTGTGTTTCACTTGTGAACTTCGTTAATACTGCCATTCAGTCTCTGATACAGGCCTGGATGCAAGAAATTGATCTAGATGGCTTTACCTCCCATAGCCCCCAGTTGTCAACAAATCCATAATCACTTAAACTCATCCTTGACACAGAACTCAACTTCAAGGAACCCATCTCTAAGAAAACCATACCAGCTCGAACAAACACAGCCATCTTTTTATCTGAATCAGGCTTCAGAATCATCAGCAGTGCAAGCATTGGTCCTCTGACTCCTGGATGAATGGGGCGCTCTGCTCAGTAGCATCCCTGACCTCTCTATGGCATCCTACATGTGGCATCCCGTATCATTAAGGGCCTGAAGAAAGTCGACCACATCACCTGATACGGAAGAAACTTCACTGGCTCCCCCATCAAGGCTCACGTCCTCTTGTAGACCACCTCCATCAGCGAGTCCCTCAGAAATACAACCCTACCATACCTGGCTAGAAATCTAGTCTTCTACGGCTGACCACACTAGAAGACAATACATCATTTAAAAGGATTCCTGCATCTGTACCAACATCAGTGCAATTTGTAGCCTACTGTAAGTTATAAAGAGTATGAAGACACCGCTTCACAGAATATGAACACTTAATTAATCACCCAGCTCTTTGTGCCATCTTTCTAACATTCAGATATGTACCTTGGTTCTCACCTATCCGCGCAACACTCTTCCCAGCTAGGTTTGCACCGTTTAAGTCGATCTGCATACATACAACTTCCATGCAGAAAGCAGCATATTTGAAGGATATATCCAGGAAGTAATACTTACAAAAGGAGAGAGAAGTTGCCCAAAGCCCTGGCAAACAAATATATGGAGTATATATGTGTTTTGAAAAGCTACTATTTCCACATTTGCTCTGGTTAAATGAAAGTGAAGTCTGAAGAGGCAGAACTAATACTGGGATTTAGAAATACAAGACTATCCACTGATGGATATATTTTGATGCATATTTGCCTGGGGCAAGTCTGCCATTGATGATTAGAAACGAATGATCTGAAGTCCTGAAGGAGTGTGTTCTCTGTAAGCAGATGTGCTGGCTTGATTGAAAGAATGAAACTTTGGATGGAAACAAAACTGAAAACACCCAAAACCACAAAATAGACATTTCTGGTGAAGTAGACTCTCTTTCATGGTGTACAACATTAATTGTTGTAATTGGTATGAGGTTCTCTTTTTGTGCATACCCATGTGCTGCTAAAGATGTTCTGTTATCCAGTGGCGGCTGGTGTCAGGGAAACGTAATGGGGCAGCATGGGGGCGGGGTAGCAATGACAACACAAAGAAAAAAGAACTTAAGCCGCCCGCCACATTGCCGCTCTTCTGCTCCTCTGGCTCCACTGCAGCACAGGTTGAGGCTCCCAGACTTCCCTACATCCAATCCGGATGGTGCTCTGATGCTACTCCCAGCATGAGAAAAGCACCGGAATTGGCGGAGCGGGCTGGATTTGTGCTCCCACGAGGCCTGGGAGCCTGTGCCTTCTGTCTCCAACCTGGCAACGCAGCTCAGGTTGGAGACATCCTAGTTCACGTGAGGGATTTGGCCGCCCTAAGATGGCCAGTCAAACCTACGTGTGCACTTGCAGCAGTGCCCACCACTCCCATTCTGTGCTTGTCATCATGATGGCCCCGCACCCGAGGGTCTGCTATATGAAGAAAAATAAAATGATAAAACCAGGGCTCGTGTTGGGGGTACACGCAGGTACACGGCGTCCCCCCACTCTTTTCACAGGGTGATTGCCGTCCCCCCTGCCAAGAAGCTGGGCCCCACAGAAATAAGCTGAACTTGTCCCGGTGTAATTTTCAGACACCGGGACACATTCAGCTCGTGATGTCATGAGGTCATTTACATATTGTCAGTCCCCCCACTTCTTTTTATAGGACTTGTGCCCTGAATAAACCTGTTTTATTATCATTTTATTTTTCTAGTTTTGCATCTGCTGGCAGGGGGATAATGCTACTCTGCCATATTGGAGGAGCCACCGCTGATGTTACCAACATTTGTAGAGCGTAACAAATACTTTGAGGGTGTCCCGGCGCTCCATAGAGAAAGATGGCAACAGAGGAAAGCAGGCAGGCAACACTGCTTTAACACTACGATCAACTGGGAAACAATTCTTAAGTAGGCGAGTCTTCGGAGCCATCCTGAAATAAAGTAAGGATGAGGTAAGCCGGAGAGAACATGAGAGCTCTTTCCAAAGCCTAGCCGTTCTGATAGAAAGGTCCTTACCACCTGCACAAGAAACGTTGAAATCTGGGCACAACCAGCAATTTGCCCTCCAAAGCACAGAGGCAGTGTGAGGGGATATAGTTACAGAACATCTGTACCAAATAATCTGTCTCACTGCGGTGGACTGCTTTTAACACGCGGCAAAGGGACTTAATGTTAACACTCTTCTCCACTGGACGTCAGTGCAGGAATTTGAGGGCCTTAGAGGTGGAAGAGAAGCATGGGAGTCCTAATGCTTGCCTAGCTGCATCGTTTTAAACCCTCTGCAGCTTCTTTAGGAGACCCCCATCCAGCCCCAGAAAAAGAATCTCATCGATGAGCAGTCTTTGTTAGAAAGGGTAAGATCTTCCTCAGCAACTTTAACCAATAAAAGTAAGTAGCTGTAACATGCTTTATTGGGTGAGTTAAGGAAAGTTTCAATTTGCAGGTAGAGTCCCAGATGTTTTCATCATCATGGCTGGAGCTGGTGGGGTCTAGCGAGTGGCAGACCAAGAATCCGAAGGGGAAGCGAGACTGGGATGCAAGAGTGTTTATCCACAGCACCTACAGTTAGATTTAAAGGAATTTTTCTGCAACCATTCCGACACTTCTGCCATATGGGCATGGAAAGGTTGCAAAGGTGCAGCATCTGCCCTTTCCAGCGTCATGATGTGCTGGGTATCATCTACATAGTTTATGCACTCGTGGCCAAAAGATTTTGAGTTTAATCAGCGGGCCTATGTATGTGACAAAAAGTGCTGATCCCAGAGGAATTCCTTTGCTCAGGATCTTGTATTTTTCCTGGAAATGGAGGTAAGTAAACTGCCCGGGACCTATCATTTAGTAGGATGTGCACCAATCCAGTGGCTGGCTTGCCACTAATGCCGATCTAAGTAAGCCTCGTCAAAAGAATAGGATGACACACTGTATCAAATGCTGCAGACAGGTCTAGCAGAACCAGGGCTGATCATTCTGCCTTGCCCGTCAACATTCAAAGGTCATCTGTCATGGCTACCAGGGCAGTCTCTGTGCTGTGTAGTGGCCGAAACCCTGACTGAATCGAGTCAAATGATTCTTCATGAGCCAGCCTCTTCGACAGGACTTGGTATTTCTCCACTATCGTCTCTGCAAATGGCAGAAGAGAGATTGATCACAAATTTGTGAAAATCGCTTCTTTTCATTCTGATGAAACCAGTCCACACTCTTAAGAACTGTTACAGATCCCCAGTAGTAAGGGGCCAAGAACCTCAGAAGCCATTCTCCAGTGGGAGGGAGGCAAAGGATCTAGTGAGGCCCTGGTGTTTAAATACAAATGAACCTGTCTAGAGTCTGAGGCTCCAATTTTTCCAACGGAGTATTGAAGACTGCGCTGTCTTTCTCAGAGGACATCAGCCTGCCTTCCTGCTTACCTCAGAAAGGCTGGGGCACTGCTTCTCCTACACCTGAGGCACAGTAGGCCCCACCAGGGGACAAAGATTTCAGTATGATGGTGACCTTCTCTTATAAAATGTAGACAGTTTATCAGCCAGCTCCTGGGAATTCATAATTTTGATTGATGCACATTTAGGGGAGGAGAAATCCTGAACGATTTTAAACATTTCCTTAGAAAAATCATCAGCCTCCATAATAAGTTCCTTTTATTACATTTCACATGTAATATGTACAACGAGTAAACAAACTTGTGAGCAATAGCTGTTATACAGTGTCACCATACTCGACCACATTTGTACATAGCTACAGTGGAGAATACAAGATCCTTGTCCAGCGAGTATTTCCTGTTCTCCCTCTGTCTACATTAAGCTCTCTGTGTCCCTCCCTTCCTCCGAGTCCCTCGCCCCCCTTTCGACTCTACACTGATAGCTCGGCATCTTTGGCAACTCTTCAGGGTCCCCTTATCTTTTCAAATTGTTATGGGCATCCCCCCCTCACCTGGTATACTACTTTCTCAACCTCTCATGCACCAGTCTAAGTCTGTTTCCCAAGTGTGTAACTAAGAGATTCTGTCCTGCCAACAATTTCTGACCGCGTCTTGTGTCGCTACCATAAAGGGGACGTTGAAGAACAGAAGTGCATAGCGGTCCAGTTTCTGTCCCTCCCCCATTTGCCCAGGGTGATCAACAGCGAGGTGAGTTCAAAAGTGACCTCCAAGACTGCCAATATCCTGTGCCCTATTTTACCCCAGAATGCCTGTATTTTTGGGGCACCAGATTGTCCCTTTGCCTACATCCCCTCAAGCAGAGTTCGATTTGCCCTATGCAGAACATTCTGGCCCTTGCATAATACCGTTCTATGAAGAACTTTTAGTTGGTTAAGGCGAAAGCCTGCCCTTATACCAACCTCACGGGTCTCATGGCATGCCACACCCGAGTTGTCACCCTCCATCCTGCACAGGTCGTGCTCCCATTTATCCCTGAGACCCTCCAAGGGGGGAAGGCTGTTGTGCAAAGGGAGGAGTAGAGATGGGGCGCGGCATAGCTTGTCAAGGGGGCCCTCGGGACCCAGTATTCCAACGGGATCTCCTCCGGGGCCTCCCGTACCATCTCCCTATGATCTTTCAGGACATAACTTAATTGCTGGTATCGGAGATACTGGCTCCCTGTCAGCTCGTGTTGCTCCTGCAATTTGGAGAAGGGTATAATGCCCGTACCTGGCCAGACGTCCCCTACTTTTGATTTACCCAAATGGTCCCATTTTCTATGGCCCTCTATAGCATGCAGTCCCTTCAGGAGCTCGAAATCCCACAGCGGGGTCTCCATTGTCAATTTCCTGTTTCAGCCCGGGGCCCCGGTCATCTGTGCCATATCCTGACCACCACAGCTGTACGGGTCGGCTAGGCTGCCATCCCCTGATTGCTGTAGAGGTGACATGCTTACCTCTCCGGGTCCATGGCCCTTCTGTCCGCAAACAATGATGGTTCCTGCAGGGAGGCAAATGCCCAGTCATTGATAATCTGTAGTTGCAATGTCCAGAAATACATCTGCAAGTCTGGAAGAGCAATTTTGCCCTACAGGGGCTTTCTAGTAAGAGAAGTCCAGGCTACACTCGGTTGTCCACCGTCCCACATTAGTGCTCATAGCACATCTGCCACTGCCCGAAAGAAGTCACCGGGGACTTAAAATTGGATATTTTGCAGCACATAAAGGAACTTGGGCAAGTAAATCATTTGATAGAGGGCTTCTTTGCCCATCAGAGACATTGAGAGTCTGCTCCAGGACCCTCTTGGACTGTATATGAGCCCAGGATTTTATCCAGATTTTCTCCGACGGACAACTCTGGGTCCCAAGCTATTAAGATTCCCAGGTATCAAAAACCTATGGGTTCCCCCTTCAGGGGGTGACTCAGCTACCGTCCAAAGCACATTCTGTCAAAAAGAATGCAATTGATTTGAGCCAAACACCTCCAGCACCTCTAAAACCTTGGGAGTGGAGCGCTCTGGGTCAGCCAGGTATAGGAGGATGTCGTATGCATAGAGGAAAACAACATCCTCCCACTCCCCATCCCAACATATTCCCCTCATCAGTGCATCCTTCATTAGCCAGCAGGCCCAGGGTTCGATTGCAAGCATATAGAAGAGTGGGGACAACGGACATTCCTGCTGGGTGCTTCTGCAGAGTTGGAATTCTTTGGAGAAAGCCCCCATTTCCTTCACTCTTGCAATGGGTTCTGTGTTTAACAACTTCACCGAGGCTAAGAAAGAAGGGCCTATCCTCATTTTCTAAATTAGTGCCATTAGATAGGGCTATTACACTGAGTCGAACACCTTTTCAGCATCCAGCGCTAGCAGAATCGATGCATCCTCTATCCGATCTCACCGGGCCAGACTGCTAGCCAGTCTATGCAGGTTATGCTGTGCAGGACATGAAGCCTGATTGGTCAGGAGACACCAGTGTGTCTACCACCTGCCTTGCCCAGTTAGCCAACACCTTAGCAAATACTTTGGTTTTAATGTTTGGGAGGGAGATTGGCCAACATGAGGCAAAGACTTCTGGCGGCTTCCCCTTCTAATGGATCATGCCTATTCTCGCCTGTCGCAAGACACAAGGCAGAACACCATCCCATTTGGCTCTGCTTAACATTGCCTTGAGCAGGCCCACAATATGGGACTTGACACATTTGAAATATTTTTTTAGGTGTAAAGCCGTTTGGGCCCTGGGATTTGTTGCTTTTGATCTATCCTACAGCATCAGAAATGTCTCTGTCTGATAGATCCACTTTCAGGGAGTGACTCATTTTTTATTGGAGCCTGGCATTGGAACATCCTTCATTATGTTCTCCAAGTCGGTCTGCTCTATCCCTCCAAGAGTCTGGTACTAGCCGGCCAGCTGTGTGGCCTAGGCCTGGACAACCACAATCAGGAATTTTGCCCTCCCCCTCAAATCCAGGTTTACGGCAGATATCCACCTTTGCCCTTCCTCTCACTTGGCTAGCCACACTAATAATTTACCTGCCTTGTATCCCACCTCATAAGTCTGTCTTGTTTTGCCTGGAACCTCTTGTTATCTCCTGGTAAACCAATTTACACAGGTCCTCCCTAATCCCCTCTATCTAGTTTTCCAACCTCAAGGTGAGGGCATTGATGTATTCCGCCTCTCTTTTCCAATTGCCTGGCTTCCCTGTCCTTCTTTTTTTTCCTGCCAAGTGTGCTATAAGTTGCTGTGGTATTACCGACTTATACGCCTCCCAGATATTGATCCCCGATGACACTGACCCCCTGTTTTCCATGAAGTGTAGGTCTGTGGATTCCTTGATCCATTTCCTTGTGTCCTACTCTGATAGTTCCCAGGGGTCCAGCATCCACCACTCCACCCCCATCAAGTGTGTCAGTACTGATGAGTTATGTTATGTTATGTTAATTAGAATTTGTAGTGCGCAACAGCTACCCAAAAAGGGTTTCCCGGCGCAGAAAGAGGCCTTGACAGGGTGGAGAAATTGGGCATCTTATTTGTCAAACAGCCAGGTTTCTAGCAACTTGCGGAAGCTGGAATAATTTCTTAGTGAGATTGGGAGGGAGTTCCAGTACGATGGTCCTAAATAGGAGAAAGATTTTCCTCCAATTCGTGCTAGCTTGTATTTAGAGACCATAAAACGTCCCTGTGAGGCAGATCTTAGGTTTCTAGATGGAATACAGGGTTTAACCAAAGTACAGAGGTAATTGGGGGCTATGCTGGCTTTGATTTTGTGCATGTAGGAGAGTGTTTTAAACTTACTCGATTTTCTATGTTTAGCCAGTGTAGTTTGTGTCGAAAACCGGAGATTGATTCTCTTTTTGGTACTTTACATAATAGTCTTATCGCCGCGTTTTGGGCCATCTGTAATCTGTGGAGAATCGGTTTATTTGAACCTACATAGAGGACATTTCCGTAGTCCAACCGGGAAGAAATTAAGGCATTGATTACTGTTTTTTTTGTTGCTTCTGGCAACATCCAGCATATTTTCCTCAGCTGGGTTACCCTTGTGAGCCCCTAGTATATGGTACTTTAGGTACCAAGGGCATAGGTACCCCAAAGGCCTACCAGGGGCTGAAGCATGTATTATGCCATCCCCGGAAGACTTCCAAAATGCACCACAGGTCTGCACTTGCAGCCTGGGTACGGTGGTGTAACCACCCCTTACTGGGATATAGTATACCTATATCCACCATTTAAAACAGACATTTATCAATCTATAAGTCACTCCTATGGCAGGCCTTGACAATCCTGAAGGCAGAGTGCTTGGTTTTGTGTGAGAGGGTGCCCTAGCATGAGCTGAGCCCCTCTGCAGCTTTCGGAATCCCTTCCTTATAGCTGTTCTGTGATATGGCCATTCCATATACTCTTAAGTGCATTATAATCCTCGCGGTTAATGCTAACTTTGTTTTAGCTTTATCAAAACATGTCGTGTTTGGTGTCAAACACTTTGGAATACTACTCCCGCCAGTTCTGCCAGCGTATGTAGTTTTCCACCCTTCTAGAGGGAGAAGACATGTACACACTTACTTTCCCGGTAATAGTTTTAAAGAGCCTCAGCATCCATTGAAAACGACGATGAAACCTGACACGAAAAGACACCTATGCACCCGGCTTCCCTGGGTGAGGTAACACAAGTACTTTGGTGCTCCCGTGGGTCTTGACTCTCGAAGTGTCCAGTACTGAAGGGGTTCCATCGTAGTCCCCTGTGGGCCTCCTGCGTCCCTACTTTGGGTAGTTCCTGGTTGCCCCAGCGGTTCTACAGGCCCCAGGCCTAACTTCTATCCCTCACGTGGTTCTTATACCACTTACTTAGTAGATGGTTTGTGAGGCCCCCGGGAAAAATGTATACTGTGCTAACTTACTGTGTGCAATTTGAGTTCTTGTATTGTACTTTTGCCTCTAGCCTCATAAAGAGGCTAGAGGGGTGTGTTTTAGATTAAATACATATATTTTATATATATACCTGGTGTGGTGCTCTTTCATTTGATCATTCAAGAGATTGTAGACTGGTAAAACAAGCTGCTTTACATTCCTCCAAGACTTAGCCTGAAGGCTACTCTCCACAGCTACCACTAGGATAGCTTTCTATAAAGGTTGTCTTAAACCTACCATCAATAAGGGTTGTTTGGACTGGTGCAAGGTGCCCACTAGAATAGTGGACATCATATGCCAGGCCAACTTCTCACATTGGTGTGCAGCGTGTGGGATTCCAGCTTGCATTGTTTTACCAGATAATCTTGAGAATATCATTTGAAAAACCACCAAAGGTACCATAGGTACATATAATCCAAGCTTATTATACAGTATATTCTACTGAACTTAGAGTTGTGAGTGTTAAGGGCCTAGCACACCCTTGCCGAAGCTCAAGAGAGGTTTAGCCGGTAACCAAATAGTGTAGGTAGGTGCGCACACCACACCTCACTAGTCATGTCTTCAAAGGAGGGACCCAGTGGGTCTGTTCCAGATGCCAGTCAAGGACAGACATCTACATATGACACCTTTCCTTTCCAAGAGTTAAGGACATTGTGTGCCATGAGAAATTTGAAGCCGGGACAGAATCCTAATACCCAACGCCTTATAGAGGTGTTAATGCTTGATGAATTTAAGAAAGCATCAGACCCAGACAGGGTAGGCAATGGGGTGGATACATCAGAAGAAGAGAACCCTAGTGGGTTGCCCCGCCAGGACTCTGAAGATGATGAAGACCAGACAGGTGACCAAGACCTGGACCAGGTGAACCCAGCTCTGCCTGGAGATGAGGAAGGCCAAAGGGGCCAAGCCTTGTCCTCCCAGGAAGTGTTGGTGGTGTGCCTAGAAGAGAAAGATCCCTTTCCTATGAATCTATCCATTCTGGTACATCTATAGGATCCTCTGCTTCTTCACATAGGAAGAAGACTTTCCTTGAGGATAAGGAGCATTAGGCTCGGATGAGAGAAGCCCAGCTGAGAATAAGGAGACAAGAAGTAGCCTTAGAGAAGGAGACCCTAGCTCTTGAAAGAGAGAAGAGAAGGTTGGGACTAGAGCTCCATGGTGACAGCAATATCCCTAGTGGTAGGGATAGGTCTTATGACCATAGAAACCTAAAGAAGATTATCCCTCCCTACCAGAGTGGGGATGACATCCACAGATGGATAACTACTCTGGAAAGGGCCTGCAAAGTTCAGAAGGTCCCCCAGAAGTAGTGGGAAGCAATCTTGTGGCTCTCCTTTGTAGACAAAGGTAGAGACCAGCTCCTCACTGTTAGAGAAGAGGATGCTGACAATTACAAAGTCTTGAAGAGTGCTATGATTGATGGGTTTGGCCTAACCACTGAACAGTATAGGAGGATGGAGGAAAACGTATGACCCATTCCCTAAAAGTCGAATACAAAAAAGCCATCAGAAACTACCATCAGAATATCAAACTTAGCCACGCAAGATTCTTTGAGGAAAAAATAAACAACGCTCAGAATTCCTATTGAAAAGAACAATTCGGAGGAATTAAATCACTATCCAATTTAAATTCAACCTCTAGCCCCATGGAAACATTGGTAGAGAGATGTAATGAACTGGCAACATACTTTCTCTCGAAAATAACGAATATATATAGTAACTTCAAGAACGGGAGAGATACAGCCCCAGAGGAGGATGAAGTTATAGAGTCAGCGTCTGTACAAATGCTGACACAGTTCCCCCCTTTGGAGTTGCAAGAGGCTATAGCACTGATGGAAAGGGTTAAATCAGGCTCCCCATTAGATCCAGCACCACCAAAATTTCTTGAGGCCGTCACCCCTGTCATTACACCAAAGCTAGTGACAATATTGAACCAATCACTAGAGTCAGGAGAAGTCCCAGGAACATGGAAACATACAGTAATAAAGCCCCTATTGAAGAAAGTTAATGCAGAATCTGGACAGCTTGGAAACTTTCAAGCAATATCTCTGTTACCATATGCAGGCAAACTGCTAGAAAAACACGTGAACAGGCATCTGTCTAATTTTCTGGAAAGCAATCAGTATCTTCATCCCACCCAGATGGGCTTCCGAACACAACTTAGCATGGAATCTGCACTTTTGGTGGTGGTAGAGAAACTGAGACAAACTTTAGACCAGGGGAAATACGAGGTGCTTCGGCTGCTGGATTTGAGCGCCGCCTTTCATACGGTGGATCATCAATCTTTCCTGAACAAAAGATCCTTCCAAGTTCAGGAAAACTCCACCCTCTCGGAAACTATGAACCTAGAGTGTGGGGTGCCACAGGGATCGGCCTTGAGCCCTACCCTTTTTAATGTTTATATGGAACCCCATGCAGATATTGTACAAGAGTTCAACATATCCATGACCTCATACGCCGATCATATCCAATTAGTGATATCATTAGACCCAAAAAACAGCACAGACGGAGAGAAGCTGTCTCCCTCCTTGATAAAAGTCAAATAGTGGATGACAAAAAGCTGCCTAAAGCAAAATGGGGAAAACAGATATTCTATATCTAGGGAACAAATTAATACCCAGCCCCATGTTAGCCTGGCCGGAGAGCTTAGGTGAGATACCTATGCCAGCAGATACTATTAAAAGCCCAGGCTTCTGGTTAGAATCCGATCTATCTATGCGGACACAAGCCATAAAGGTAGCTGCAATATGTTTTGACCTACTAAGAAGCATCAGGAAAATCCTGGTCAGAGTGCCAACTCACTTAAGGAAGACAGTGATCCATTCTCTAGTCATCTGCAAACTGGATTATGGTAACGCACTGTTTCTTGGTGCACCTAAAGAGGTTACACGAAAACTACAGACGGTGCAAAACGCAGCGGCTAGACTGCTATGTAACATCCCCAGTCGGGAACCGGTAAAAAAACACTTAGCTAATTTACACTGGCTCCCAATAGAGGCAAGAATAAAATTCAAAAGGCTAATCATTACATACAGAGTACGTCATGACAAAGGTTCAGGGAAGATCAAGAAGCTTATTTCCCCATACATACCATGCAGACAGCTGCGGTCCAGTAAAGCAGATCGCCTGATACAAACAAAGGTCAAAAGAGAAAGATTGGGGGGCAGAGGTTTTTCACATCTAGCTCCCAAACTTTGGAACTCCATTCCATCAGAATGTAGAAAACTCGACAATGAATTGGAATTTCGGAAGCAAATTAAGACATGGCTGTTCAGACAATATCTTTGAACTTTTCACTCTACTCTTGTAACTGATCATTAGCGCTGGAAGCCCTAGGGCAGCCATGCGCTCTATAAATCCGCCATAATAATAATAATAATAGGTTGAAGTTCAGAGACACCCAAAAAGGTCAGACTCAAGACTGGGTGGACTTTGTTGATTGTGCTACTAAGGCTGTGGAAGGTTTGTTACTAGGCAGAAAAGTGCAAGACTTTACAGGATTGTATAATTTGATTATGAGGGAGCAGATCCTTAATAATTGTCAAAACCAGCTTTTACACCAGTACCTGGTGGACTCTGATCTGACCTCTCCCCAAGAATTGGGAAAGAAGGCAGACAAATCGGTCAGAACCAGGGTGAGGCCTAAAAATCAGGGTGGTGACCAGAAGAAAGATTCTACCAAGCCACAAGAGAAAGGTGAGGATAAATCTAAAGATAAATCCACAACAGAGCCCCAAAAATCCTCTGAAGGGGGTGGGTCCCAAACTCCTACCTCTTCTGCCAAGAAACCTTATTGCCATGTGTGTAAGACACCTGATCACTGGAAAACTGACAGCAGTTGCCCAAAAGCCAGCAATAAGGAAAATATTCCTCCAAGTAATACTCCAATACCTCCTGTTACTTTTAGTAATACTCCAATACCTCCTGTTTCTTTTAGTAGTAATCCCCCAGGTGGTGGGAGTACCCCCAAAAATTTGGTTGGGTTTTCTTGGGGAACTCAGGTGGACTCTGGCTTAACCAGGTCCCCTACTACAGCAACTCTAGTCTGTGATGGTGGCATGGGGTTTGCCAATTTCACTGCTTGTCCCAATACCTTGGGTGAGTACAAACAGGAGCCCCACATCAATGGTCAGACAGCTGTGGCCTATAGGGACACAGGGGCTAGTGTCACCATGGTGACCGAGAAACTAGTACCCCAGAACAGCTTTTACCTGGGTTTACATACCAGGTGACCAATATTGATGGAGTCAAGTCAGATCATGCCATGGCTGTAATAAATCTCAGCTGGGGAGGAGTCACTGGCCCAAAGAGAGTGGCAGTGTCCCCAAACTTGCCTGTAGATTGTTTACCAAGCAATGATCTAGAGATCTCAGCCTGGGCTAAGGTAGAACAAGAGGCCCATTCCAAAATGTTAGGCCTTCCTGAAAAGGTTAGTAGGGCTGTGAGGGCCACAGCCCGACCCAGACAGATTTGAGTGTTGTGAAGCCTGAAACTATGGATCACTCCACTCAGACAGAGAGCATTGGGGAGGAAGAAGAGTCTCCCTCCCACCAGACTTTAGGTGAGGGTAAGCCTACTCAGAGAACTGACCCTACCCCTGGTGAAGGAACTGCCCCAGGGGTAGTCAGGCCTGGCCTGACAGAACCCCTGATGATAGTGGACCCTTCTAAGGTGGCACCTAGTCTGGAGCAGGTAACCTGCCCCTCTCTACCCTGCCTCAGTCAGCCCAGGGCTGCAGAGGTAAGGGAGGTCAGTGGACCCCCCAGGGCTCCCTGTCCAGAGGACCCCCCCATCAGCAGATTAGGGACACCCAGTCTAGTAGCCCTAGTCAGGTGAAAATTCCTCAACCCTTGAGGGGATTCCCCTTACCCTTGTGTAGGGACCTCCCCCAGATGGACTCTGTTGGGCCAAGACAAACCTGGGACCCAGTGGTTCCAAACCTGCCCTGTCCCTCCAGTGTTCCAGCCAAAGGGATCCAACCCCCAGCTGTAAAAAGCCAGAGGTTGACCCAGAGAGCACAGTGCAACTCAGTCATGGAAAGAAAGGCATGTATGGTGGACAGTGATTTGAGGAAGCTGAGCCCAACCTTAGTGGGGCCTCACTTCAATACTCAATCCGAGAACCAGCCTTTTACTTTGCCAAAACACCCCACAGGTGGTGATTCCCTATGGCGGAGACTCTCTGATACCCTTAGGGTGAGGGATTGCTTAGTGGACCATAAGACAGGGGTAACCATGCTAGTGCAGGTACTTCCTTATATGGCCACTTAGTCAATATAGGCTCACTTGGGCAAGGTTAGCCTTATCTCCTTTCGTTGGGGGGGGGGGGGGTGTGTGTGTAGGAAGGTGGAATCTGACTATATGGTTATCCCACTTTTTGCCTGGTGTTTTGCTGGTTTTCGCCTTAGTTGGACTGGGATCCAGCTATTCAGGGCCCCAGTCTATCTGCTCTCGCTATCAAAAGGATTGCATGTACATTAGGTACACTCCAGATTGGTTACTGGGTTACCCTTGTGAGTCCCTAGTATATGGTACTTTAGGTACCAAGGACATAGGTACCCCAGAGGCCTACAAGCATTTATTATGCCACCCCTGGGAAGCCTTCCAAAATGACACCACAGGTCTGCACTTACTGGGATATAGTTTACCTATATCCACCATTTAAAACAGACACACATTAACCTATAAGTCACTCCTTTGGCAGGTCTTTATAATCCTGAAGGCAGAGTACTTGATTTTGTGTGAGAGGGTGCCCTAACATGAGCCTAGTCCCTCTGCAGCTTTCGGAATCCCTTCCTTATAGCTGTTCTGTGATATGGCCATTCCATATACACTTAAATGCATTATAATCCTCGCGGTTAATGCTAACTTTGGTTTGGCTTTATCAAAACATGTCGCGTTTGGTGTCAAACACTTTGGAATACTACCCCCGCCAGTTCTGGTGGTGAGGGTAGCATTCCACCCTTCTAGAGGGAGAAGACATGTACACACTTACTTTCCCTGTAATAGTTTTAAAGAGCCTCAGCATCACAAAATGGATGCTGCTGCCACAGACATGAGTCTGACCTCATTCTGCTGGCCAAAACTCCAGCAGGGCATGCCTAGACATTAGGCTTCCTGTCCAGGGAGGTGCCAGCACCTCCCCAGACAGGCTTTAGTGTATTGGGGCAGGGTGGGTTGCATTCAGGTCCTCCCATAGGTGGGACCCTAGAGCTAGTCCATCCCCTAAACGTAGTATACGTATAGGAACCCAGTCACTGAGACTTTGGATTACCCTGGATGAAACTCTGAAGAAGAAATCTTGGACCTTCGACATTCCATATCGACTGGAAAATGGAAGAAATCTCCCTTGGGGTTAAGGAGTGACTCCCCTGTTCAAAAAGGCACCAAAGAAGCATCTTGCTGGCCTGCATTTTCAAAGCTCCCGCTGGATCCGGTAGAATCTCCGACACAGGACACGGACTTCCAGAAATCTTCAAGGCTGACACGAGTCCCCAGCAAAGCTGAGACCTGTAGCTATCACGAGAGACGTGGGACCAGAACTCCTGGACATCCTGCACATTTGCTAGTGCATCAATTTCCACAGCTTTCCCGAAGTTGTGCATTGGGCTACTTGTAGTCCAAGCCCTGAGCACCTTTTTTGCAGCGAAGATTGTGGGCCTACACTCCACGAGTGTTCGTGAGCCTGCTATCAGCAGTTCCACTCAAGGCGCCTTCGCGATCCCTAGACCGTTGGCTAGTGGGTCCCCACAAAGGAATCTACTTTATTTATTGGGCTTCCCTAGTTGCTCCAGACGTGCCATGACTCCCCTCCAAAGGGTGAGTCCCTCAGACCTTGCTGGTCTGCACCAAAGCCAATCTTGTCATCTTGCATGGGTGGCTGCTGCCAAAGCTTGTTGGGTCCAATCCGGATACCGACACTGCAGCACTCGACATCTGACGTGGGACAGCTTGAATCCAGCTCCTGGTTGTCGTTGACGCCTTCTGGACCTGAAGAGTTAAGCTTTACCTCCTCCACTTGAAACCACCCGACATCGGCTGGCATCTTTTTGTCGCCAGCCTGGTCACTGGCTAGTAACCCAGACTCTGTCCCCTCTGCATTCAGGCTCTTCAGATCTCTGATCCACCCTTGGATCCATCCGGACACTTTTCCTCTGGTCGCCTGCAGCACTTCTTTGCAGCTCTCTATTGAAAACGACGACGAAACCCGACACGAAAAGACACGTATGCACCCGGCTTCCATGGGTGAGGTAATACGAGTACTTCGGTGCTACCGTGGGTCTTGACTCTTGAAGTGTCCAGTACTGAAGGGTTTCATCGTAGTCCACTCCTAAGTGTCCCTAATCTTTAAACTCATATCTTTAACTTTTGTCAATGGTGATTCGCGGCTGTGTTTAGACACTGCACGTGTCGCCCGTGGGCCTCCTGCGTCCCTACCTTGGGTGGTTCCTGATGGCCCCAGCAGTTCTACAGGCCCTAGGCCTAACTTCTATCCTTCACGTGGTTCTTATACCACTTACTTAGTATATGGTTTGTGAGGCCCCTAGGGAAAAGAGTATACTGTGCTAACTTACTGTGTGCTATTTAAGGTCTTGTATTGTACTTTTGCCTCTAGGCTCATAAAGAGGCTAGAGGGTTGTGTTTTAGAATAAATACATATATTTTATATATATACCTGGTGTGGTGCTCTTTCATTTGATCATTCAAGAGATTAAAGACTGGTAAAACAAGCTGCTTTACATTCCTTCAAGACTTAGCCTGAAGGCTGCTCTCCACAGCTACCACTAGGATAGCATTCTATAAAAGATTTCAGAAGCCTACCATCAATAAGGGTCGTTTGGACTGGTGCAAGGTGCCCACTAGAATAGTGGACATCATATGCCAGGGCAACTTCTCACAGTGTGATGTCAGGAAGTAGTTCAGTCTGAACATTGGCCACATTTGGTTAGAATTATAAGTGTGTTGTCAAGTCCCTGGGTCCCTCTCATCACATGTCCACCATCCCCAGGCAATCAAGGGGAAGGAGGCGAGACAGGAATACCGGGGTCTAACCTCTGACAGTTTTGCCCTGTCCAGATTTGCGTGCACGGTCAGATTAAGATCCCCACCAATGGGCATTAGAGCCTCAGGAGTCCCCACTATCCATCTTCCGATTTAGTCTATCTCCTCAGTCTGCAGCCCGGGGGTATGTACCAGGACACTAGCAACAGGTTTTCCTCCATTTCAACGTACACTCGCTGCTGCCTGGCACCCAAGCGTGTCCACCCATGTTTGGGTCACTAGGAATGGGAGCGACTTGCGCACTAGAAGGCCCACTGCCCAGGCGCCTATTGAGAACCCCGCATGGGCCAGCAGGGTGTAGCTGCTGTAGTTCAATACCTTGCAAGGATGCATTACCATATGAGATGACCTATGTACTGTGGTTCTACAAATAGGTTGTGACTCAGTATGCCTCTACAGCTCCTCCCCAAACTGCCCTTATCAACCCTCTTGTGCCACGGATCTAAAACTACCCGCCTCGCCAATAACTGAAGTGTCTGTCTCCCCAGCTTATGAAACTTCATTTGCAACCACCAGAGATATTCTCTCTAGCATACAGAGGGAGCGGAGCTCGTGGCATTGCTGCTTTTGATAACCCTGGCTGGGCAATACATTCATTTGCACAGAATCATGGAATGTTGCGCTGATGCTAGGACTTGAACCTATTTCCATAGTTCCAAATTGGGCAGCTCTAACATTAGATCCTTCAATTCTCCTCTCTGGGAAAGTAGCCTCACAGCGGGGCCTATATAAAAATATATCCCCACCCTCACCCCTCTACTAAGGCCTGAAAGACTCTGGAACTGAGGTGCCAACAACACGCCATCAGCAGAGGCCGCTTCCCTTACTCTTCCCCCTCCCAGGCCACTATACCCTCAGGGCAATGGCCTGGGCTGGCAGGGGAGGGGTGAAGAAAGCACAGAGCTGCTGCTGCTCCAGCGGAGCTGAGGTGATGATGGCTCAGCGGCCACGTAACCTGCCCCCAGTTTGATATATGGCAGGGGAGTGGGTGGGTCTTTTCTTCTGGACATCTGGCCCGGCCCCATGGGTAGCCAGGCTAAAGGTTGCAGCAGCCAGAACAATACTGGCCCAGCGATGTTGCTGCAAGTTACTGCCCCCTCCGAGCTTGCCTACCCATGATGCTGGCCCCACATTACAGTGTCCTGGCAGGGAAGATTTAGAAAGTTGAGAGGGACCCCTTAAACTAAAGGAATAGGGTACTACACAGTCATGAGAACAAAGTGTTTCCTTTGGAGAAAATGTTATTCTAATACTATTAGTTAAATATACTATTGTGCAACGCACTCACCTGCATTCAAGCTTTTCACATGCATTGAGGGAACAGTATAGTTACAACCCTTTTGCCTATTGACTACAAAACAGAAATGTTAAGAATTTTTTTTTTTTCACAACAGATTTTATTGATTGATCAGGTAAAAGCAGGTATACAGTTCTCCACAATCAGGAGGTCACTGTGAATTATCAATACGTATACATTATTGTATCCCAATCAATAAAAATAAAACTTTTCGCCCTAACCCCTCAACTCCCACAGCCACCCAAGAATCCCACTACCCGCCCCTTATCCCTCCCCAGCCCTGTACACGCGATCATGTCCAGCCCTCAGTACGTGCTAACTGTAAGTTCGGCGCCGTGCGCACTCTAAGCCTGGCGTCCATCACCCATATCTAGTTCCTCGTCAGGCTCTGCTGGGGGATCAAGAGTCAAACCCCTGTAATCTGCCCATCGTTTCCAGATATTATAATGCTTCCTGGGGCAACCTCTTGCCTCGAACACTGGGCACTCCAACCCCATAAAATAATCCAGTCCAGCTTTCCACGCACACAGGAGGGGGCTCGCTCATTCTTCCACGCTCGAGCCAAGTCTCGCTTGGCCACAACTAGGCCCAACAGCAAGAGATGACGTTTGTAAATATTTCCACCTACCCCCTCTAACACATGAAGGAGACCCAGACGATGGGTGCGGGGGAGATCCCAGCCCAGCACTTCCGACAAGCAACTCCAAACACCATTCCAGAACCTAGTCAATCCAGCACACGACCACACAGTGTGGATTAGGGTACCAATGTCAGCTCCACAACGCAGGCACTCCGGGGACCCGATCAGGCCCGCCCTCCACAGTCGTTCTCGTGTATAGTAGGCCCTGTGCAAGTATTTAAATTGGATCAGTCGGAGTCGTACCGCAATAGCCGTCCCACGCGGGGACTCCAGTGCCTCCCTCCACTCATCTTCAACCAGGGGCCCTACATCCTTTTCCCAAGCGTCTTTCAGTGGAAGTAGGGAGGAGGAACAGTGAGTGACCAGCGTCTGGTATATGCGGGACACCTTTTTATCCCCAAGATCGCCTATGAAAACCTTCGCTTCCACAGGGCTGAACTCCGGCAGCGACTCCAACCCAATCAGGCTAGGCGCCAACGCGTGGCGAAATTGCAAATATCTGAAGAATTGGGTTTTAGGCATGTGGAATTCGTCCCGCAGGTCCTGAAATTACTTCAGAGTCACACCGGACATAACGTCTCCAAGCGAGGAAATCCCTATAGAGTCCCATCCGCTAATCCCCGCAAGCGAGGCCAGCGCAGGGAGTCGCCCATTCTGCCATAATGGGGTCTCTGCCGTTAACTTTCCCCACCAACCCATCCGACGCAGTGCCTGTCTCCAGACTGCAAATACCACTTGCGTGGCTGACGGCAGCCGCCTCCGAAGCCCAGCCGAGTATAGGATGGTATGCAGAGTATTATTCCCCATCAGTGAGCGCTCCAGCGCATATGCCGGGTCACCTCCATCCCCATACCACCAGTCGTTTAAGACCAACAGATGAGAGGCTTGGTAATACGAGAGGATGTCCGACGTGGCTAGGCCACCACAATACGTGGATAGAAAGCACATGCGTAATGCCACTCTAGCGGCTCCCCCCTCCCACAAGAAGCGGCCCAGGGCGGAATTGACCTGCCGGAACCACCGTGGTGCGATTGGGTGTGGATGGTTCTGTAATTGATATAGGAGGCGCGGAAGGGCAACCATTTTAAAAATCGCCGACCTGCCATAGATGGTAAGGGGCATTCGAGACCAAGTTTTAATGTCCGTTTGAACCCTCTCCCATACCGGCAGCACGTTGCGCGTCCACGAGACCATCGCGGACTCGAACAAGAACACTCCAAGATACAATATGCCCCCGGCCGCAGTTCTCAAGGTTGATGCCCATGCGCCCGTGTCCGCCCCGTCACCTAACACCCACAAGGTGGACTTACTCTGGTTAAGGTAGAGGCCCGATACTTCACCAAAGATACGCATTATCTCCAGCACTCGGGGCCCAGATCTATTCAGGTCGGTGAGGAAAAAGAGGACGTCATCCGCATAGAGGGCGATTCTATCGGTAAGGCCCCCTTCCCATACAAAGCCCCGCAGTTGCGCATCAATGCGTACCCAAGAGGCGAGAGGCTCCATGATCAATGCAAATAAATATGGGGACAGCGGGCAACCCTGACGGGTCCCCCGGCCGATGGCAAACCTCTTCGAGATCGCTCCAGAAACACGCACAGACGCCGTAATGTCAGTATATAGAAGTTTGATATAGGATATAAACACTGGGCCCAAATTAAGATGAGGCAGAAGCGCGAATAAGTAGGTCCAACTCACCGAGTCGAAGGCCCTATCTATATCTGCCAAGAGCAGGGCCGCCTGCTCTCCCGTGGCTCTCGTCGTGTCTATGGCCGTCTGTGCCCTGCGAATATTGTGTCGCGTCGCTCTACGTGGCATAAAACCCGCCTGATCCGGGTGGACCAGATCGGCTACATAAGGGAGGAGACGGTTCGCCAACGCCTTAGCCAACAGTTTCGCCTCGATGTTAAGCAATGATATAGGGCGGTACGAGTCGTAACGATCAGGGGGCCTACCTGGTTTCTGAAACACCACCACCTCAGCGTGGCGCCAGTCAGCTGGCAGTCTATCCACTTCTCGTGCTGCCTCTAGTGCGGTCCTATAATGGGACCCCAATTGGAGATGGAACTTCTTATAGAATTCACACGGGAATCCGCTCGGCCCGGGTGCCTTCCCTGCATTGAGCTGCCCCAGTGCATCCCCCAGTTCCTCCGCCGTGAGGGGAAGGTCCAACGCCTTTCGAGTCTCAGTGGAGACTGCCCTCGGGGGCAGGTCAGCAATAAATTTGTCAATTGCCTCAGCCGAAAGGCAATCCTTCGGCGCATATTGGTCCGCATAATAATTGGCAAAGCCAGCCGCCAGCGCCGCCGGGTCCGTAACGGCGACGCCGTCTCCATCGTTAATCCCGGGCAGGGCAAGCGGCAGCAGGGTACGCTGGCACAGTTTGTGGAGCATAGTACAAGACTTGTCTCCCCACTGATATACCCTACTCCGCGTGGCCAACCACGCCTGTCGAGCCTCGTCCAGTAACACCGACGCATAGGACTGCTGCACCTGCAGCAGCCGCCGCCCCGCCACCGCGTCTTCCTCCCCCTGACAACGTTGCTCTAGAGTTTCCACCCATGCCGCCGCCTCCACTATAGCCTCTCGATGCCTGCGACGGGCTGCCGCACACCACGCAATGTCGATTCCTCTCAGGGTAGGTTTCATGGCTTCCCAGACGACCGCGAGATCTGTGCCATCCACCAGATTTTCACGCCAGTAGTTAGCAATCGCACCACGCATGTGTTGCACATAGTCGGCTTGCTGAAGGTGCCATAAGGACATCCTCCACCGGAATGGCTGCCTCGTATTACGCAGGTCAACCACCACGGCCACGGGGAAATGATCAGACAGTCCCCTGGGCAGAATAGCAGCTTCCCGCACTCTATCCAGGAATCCACAAGGCACAAATAGATAATCCAGCCGGGAGAAGGAACCATGGACAGCAGAGACATATGTGTATTCGCGGGCCCTGACATGCATGTGACGCCAAACATCCACCCAGCCAAGCCCCACCACCATGGCGCGTAGCCGAGAAGGGACAGCAGCAGCAGGCGTCCCCTGCATCCTCCCACGATCCTCATTCATATCCATCACATCGTTCCAATCCCCACCCAGTACTGCTAAGGAATCCGGAATGTCAGCCCATAGCGCAAACAAACGCTCAGCCAGAGACCACTGCAGGGGGATAAACACAGCCAAACACAATCGATTCCGTGCCCACCATTCCTTGAACAAACACATATCGGCCCTGGGGGTCTATCCACTGTCTCTCGTGCACGTAAGCCAGCCTCCACTGGATTAGGATATCAACGCCCCTAGAGCCCCTGGAGAACCCTGCATGAAAGACTTGTTGGTATCCATACCTTTGCAGGCTTAGCACTTTCGTCCCCATCATGTGAGTTTCTTGTAACAACAAGACATCAGCTGCCTCCCTCTTACCCCACCTCAATATCGCCCCCCTCTTGATTTTGTCCAGCATCCCTCTAACATTCCAACTTACTATACGTAGTGACTCCCTGGGGAGTCCCGGGGTGGAAGCGTCAGCCATGATCCCACGAGATCCAATACCAGAGCATCCCGCACCAGGCCCAGGAGCACCGCACATCACAGAACAAGGCATCAAAAGTCGCGTGTACCCCCAACCAACCCACCCACATCCCACTCCCCGCCTGCCCCCAAAACAAACCCCTCAACTTCCCATCCCCGATTCTACACCCCCCACCCCAATACCTCATAGAACACTCAAGTATCTGTCGCGGCATGGACCACCTCGGGCCCAAAACAGAGCGCCCAAGACCAACCATACCAATGGATCCCAATTACCCACTGAACTAAGAATCCCCCCTCCCTAGTCAACTCCCACTCACGTAGGAGGCAGGTAGCCCCTATATTGGCTCCCCGAACCCTTTTCCACAGTCCCACTCAATGTTAGAGAAACAAACTAGTCGTGGCAATATACTCAGCATTCAATCAGCAGTACAGTAGAACATCTTTGAACAACTCCTCTCCGCTGGAGCATATGACATCCGTAGCAAGGCATAGTTCCCCACTGTTTCTCAGCGGCCCTTTCCAGAGTGATCAGAGTCAGTAGGCGCAGCCGATTGAGTTTCACTGCGGGATGTAGAGCGTTTCCTAGACCTAGACTTCCTGTTCCTTTTGCCTTTGGCGTTCTGGTCCCCTCGGTCCTGCGATGGATCTCTCGAGTGTCCCGGTTCAAGGCCCGGTTGAGCATGGGGCCTGACTCTCACCGTTTCATCAGTCCATTTGAAGACGTCTTCTGGCGTGTCAAAAAAGTGAGTCCGTGATTGGAAGACCACCCATAGGCAGGCCGGGTAGAGCAAGGAGTATTGAATCTTCAGGCCACAAAGTTTCGCTTTGGCGGCTATAAAGGAGTGCCGCTGCTGTTGTACAATTCTGGTGTAGTCTGGGAAGATCATGATCTTCTGATTTTCAAAGACAAGGGAGTCTTTGGCCCTCGCCTCCCGCAATATAGTGTCCCTGTCATGAAAGTTCAGGATTCTAGCAATCACCGGTCTGGGCCGCTCTCCCACCGGCGGCTTCTGCATCAGGGCCCGATGGGCGCGTTCAATCACAAAACAGCGGGACAGGACATCTGGGGGGAGCCAACTCTTCAGCCACTGAGACAAGAACTGTTCCATGTTGCCCTTCTCACAGCCCTCCGGAAAACCCACAAAGCGAAGGTTGTTTCTGCGTGCCCGCCCTTCAGCATCCTCCACACGAAGCGCCAGACCCTTTTGAATATTTTCCATCGCCGCCATTTTCTGCTTCAGGGTCCCAAATCATCCGCCACCACCGAAATCCTAGACTCAGCCTCCGTGATTCACGCCACTGCGTTGCGCAGGTCTTGGCGCAGCAGGGTCTCGTCTGCTCCAACTGCCCCAATCTTGGCATCCAACATGTCCCTGGACTGGGTTAGCGCCGCATTGTCCGGCCCCGATCCCTGACCACCTGGCGCTCCGGGACCCCCGCTCGGTTCCGTAAACTTGTCAATGGGCCCCTGCTTAGCAGGCCCGCCTCCCCCTCTGGTCATGGCCGCGGCCCACTCCGGTACCACTGCGCTCAGAACGTTCGCGGATCTTCTTGGCGGGGCAATTCGCACTTCCAACAACTGCCAAGGGTATTTCACAGGCAAAGTTTCCCCGCTGCAGGCATACACCTCTTGTACACCGCCACCGTCTGCTACCTGGGGGGGGGGGCACACACGCAAGGTTCTACAGTTTGAGCTGCTGCGCGGCCAGGATCCACCAGGGCCACCTCTCCCTATAGGTTCCACTGCCCCAGAGTGTGCGGGCCCGCCTCGTGGTCCTCCACTACCGCCTAGGGATGCCTCAGGCCTTTATTTAGCTCCAATTGTGTGCCCAGGAACACAGCTTGGTTTTAATCCTGGCACGCCGACAACCTTCGCCCATCAGACAATCACACCAATATGGGGGGGCCTGGGGGAATCACTCACTTCTCGTCGTCTGTCGCCTCGGAGTCCGCCACAGGGTCGCGCCAGGCACGGGCACGAGTCTTGTCAGTCCCTTCGGCCATTCAACAGTCCACGGCCCAAGGGAGCACAGCAGTGCTATGTCTAGCTATCTGGATGAGGCTACACCCTAGGGGCCGCAACTCCTCGGGTCCCACAGTGTCTTTATTTCGTCCGATGTCGGACTCCAGCACCATCGGGCGGGGATCGCCAAACTCGGTGCCCCGGCTTCACTGTGTCCAGGTAGGCCGCCGGTCCCCACGGGCGCCCTCTGTGCACCCGTCTCCTCCGCCGCCACAGCAGAGATGTCCGATGCCCTGTTCCTTGCTCCGCTGACCCAGAGAAGCTCCTGGTCCAGGCAGAAGGACCGCGCAGTTGGCCCTCGCTCGAGCTCTCCGGCCCGGACGCGGCAAAATTGAGGTCCTGGCTTTGCCGTCTGGGATTAGGCCGCGAGCCGCCGCCGCTGACTCTGCCGCACCTGATGGTCTAGGAGCGCCGCTCTCAGCACCGGAGGACTCCTGTCACCTTCCGCCACAATTGCCCCACGAGCGGTCCGCTGTTCGGGTCCGGGGGCCAGGATTATTAGTCGGATAAAGATCGGGCCGGCGGGAGCTCTAGAAAGCTACGTCCGCCATCGACGCCCGCTAAGCCACGCCCCCTAAGAACATATTTTTGATTTATTTCTATGTTTAAAAAAGCGTATGCTTAACAATACATAGATGTACAATATTTCTGTTACATCTAAATCACATCAAGAAACATAATAATAAAAAACAAATAAAATTAATTAATCGCAACTATACATAAAAAACAAAGAGAGTACACATAAAAGACAGAAGACTACGTCATTAAGTAAACACATCCGTGATTATTTCATTCAGCAACTGAGACCCGTTGCCAACAAATGAGCATTCAAAAAAGGTCCCAGTTGTTCTCACAGATTGGGTTCAATGTATCAAGCATCGACACGTTTCGATGGTGCCATTATGTAGCCATCTTTTTCAAGACTGTGTCATTTGTAACTCTCACAGATAATAGATAAAAATCTGGAACAGTTTGGACCTCCATAAAACAAACTGGTGACCAGTAAGTGTTGCCTGTAGTGGAAGGGTTAAAATCACCGGTATCACAACCCTGGATCCCGAGGTAACTTAAAGGGTTTCTTTCAAAGGTTATATGCCCTCTTCATGGGGACCAATGTCCATAGCATAGGTTAGTGTATTTGGTGCTCCTTAATAGGTAATGGTTCCCCCAACATGAATCCCTTTTCTAATTAGGGTTTGTGAAGGGATTAAATCTTCTTAGCGGCTCCGTGCTTGGTCTGGGTGAAAATGTTTTTTAGGTATATTTGCTATTAATGAATTTTATTTGTTTTTTATTATTATGTTTTCTTGATGTGATTTAGATGTAACGGAGATATTGTATATCTATGTAT
This sequence comes from Lissotriton vulgaris, assembly GCF_964263255.1. NCBI lineage: Eukaryota > Metazoa > Chordata > Amphibia > Caudata > Salamandridae > Lissotriton > Lissotriton vulgaris. The sequence goes on along the minus strand of NW_028246198.1, from coordinate 27,673 downwards.
TGTTAAGCATACGCTTTTTTTAAACAAAGAAATAAATCAAAAATATTTTCTTAGTATTAGAATAACATGTTGCTCTCATGACTGGCAGGGAAGAGACAGTAAGGCTCGGTGAGCCGGTTGGCAAAGCTCCTAGCAAAACAAGGCCCACAAGTGAACCTTAGGCACCGGCCCATCGCCCAATGTCCGACTGCCCTCCTTCCAATCCGATGCTGTCCCCCTCCCCATGCGGAGACTTGGTCGCATACGCTGCAAAATAGTAAACCAGACAGGACACATACTTATTTATTTATACCATTTATAAAGCGCGCTGTTACCGAGCGGTGTCCTGGCGCTGAACATACAGTTTAGCTCTGAGCATCTTCCTTCGTGACCCAGGTTTCAATGATACACAACATATCTAAAAGTTCAAGGATTTCTAGGGTGTGCTTTGCCACCGACTAGGCGTTAATCAAACCAGTGGCGTAACGAAACATGAGGGGGCCCCCCTGCAAACTACATGGAGGGGGCCCCCCTCCCATCCTCCATGCCTGTCTAGAGCTCTCAGGCCAGCGACCCGCCATACTGCAGGGGATGCGGGCGATTGTTACGCCACTGTCACCAATGCAGTCGTTAATAGCAACACTGGATGGTGGAGTTAAAGGTTGGGCTTAGTCTGCCAGCAGGCTGTCATAGGTGGTGGTCCATTCATTACAGGGTCCCTGCCATCAGTAGGCTGGGGAAGTCTGCCCAATTTTAGGTGGGTTTCCTGATGCAGACTCCTGTCATGATATACAACATCGGGCCCACTCATCGTTTAGTTTTGACAAAAGTGCATTCACTGCTCCTTCCCGTTTCCGTTTTAAAACATTGGACAAAGCGACAATGCAGTATTTCAAAAGCAGATATAACTACAAAGAGCACATTTTGATAATACATTTTTTATTTTTATTAGACAATAGCAATCTTAAGAGGCATTGCATAGCTTCATACACACTTTGACCCCAATTCCATCACAGTCTCTCTCTCTCTGTCAGTCAGTATCTCTCTTTCAGTCAGTCAATCTATCTCTCTCTGTCATTCAGTCTCTCTTAGTCAGTCACTCTCAGTCAGTCAGTCTCTCTCTCTCTCTCTCTCTGTCTCTCTCTGTCAGTCTGTCAGCCAGTCCCTCTCTGTCAGTCAGTCTCTCTCTCTGTCAGTCAGTCTATCACTCTCTGTCATTCAGTCTCTCTCAGTCAGTCTCTCTCAGTCAGTCAGTCAGTCTCTCGCTCTCTATCTGTCTGTCAGTCAGTCTCTCTCTGTCCGTCTCTCTCTGTCAGTCTCTCTCTGTCAGTCTCTCTCAGTCAGTCTCTCTCAGTCAGTCTCTCTTAGCAAGTCTCTCTCTCTGTCAGTCAGTCTCTCTCTGTCAGTCTCAGTCTCTCTCTCTGTCAGTCAGTCTCTCTCTCTCAGTCAGTCTCTCTCAATCAGTCTCTCTCAGTCTGTCAGTTTCTCTCTCTTAGTCAGTCTCTCTCTCTGTCAGTCAGTCTCTCTCTCTGTCAGTCAGTCTCTCTCTCTCTCTCTGTTAGTCAGTCTCTCTTTCTCTGTCAGTCTCTCAGTCTCTCTCTCTGAGACATTCTCTCTTTACCCCAGTCAGTCAGTCTCTCTCTCTCGCTCTGTCAGTCAGTCTCTGTCAGTCAGACTCTCTCACTCAGTCAGTCTCTCTCTCAGTCAGTCTCTCTCTCAGTCAGTCTCTCTCCAAGTAAGTCTCTCTCCAAGTCAGTCTCTCTCTGTCAGTCTCTCTGTCAGTCAGTCTCTCTCACAGTCAATCAGTCTATCTCTCTGTCAGTCAGTCTCTGCCTCTCTCTCTCAGTCTCTCTTTCTCAGTCAGTTTCTCTCTACCTTAGTCAGTCTCTGTCAGTCAGTCAGTCTCACTCTCAATCAGTCTCTCTCTCTCTGTCAGTCAGTCACTCTCTCTCTCAGTCAGTTTCTCAGTCAGTCAGTCTCTACTCTCTCTCCATTCTCTCTCTCAACTCTGTCCACTCTATCTCTACTGTCTCTCTCTCCACGGTCTCTCCTCTGTCTCTCTCTCCACTTTCTCTCTCCACTCTCTCACTATCTCTCTCTCCACTGTCTCCCTCCACTGTCTCCCTCCACTGTCTCCTTCCACTGTCTCCCTCTACTCCCTCTCTCTCCACCCTCTCCCCCTTCTCTCTCTCCACTCTCTCTCTACTCTCTCTCCACTCACTCTCTCCACTCACTCTCTCTCCACTCACTCTCTCTCCACTCACTCTCTCTCCACTCACTCTCTCTCCACTCACTCTCTCTCTACCCACTCTCTCTCTACCCACTCTCTCTCTACCCACTCTCTCTCTGCTGTCTCCCTCCACTGTCTCTCCCTCCACTGTCTCTCCCTCCACTGTCTATCTCTCCACTGTCTCTCTCTCCACTTTCTCTCTCTCTCCACTGTCTCTCTCTACTCTCCACTCTCTCTCCACTCTCTCTCCACTCTCTCTCTCTCTCCACTCTCTCTCTCTCTCTCCACTCTCTCTCTCTCTCCACTCTCTCTCTCTCTCCACACTCTCTCTCTCCACACTCTCTCTCTCCACTCTCTCTCTCCCCTCTCTCTCTCCACTCTCTCTCTCCCCTCTCTCTCTCTCTCCACTCTCTCTCTCCCCTCTCTCTCCCCTCTCTATCTCTCTCCACTCGCTCTCTCCACTCGCTCTCTCCACTCGCTCTCTCCACTCGCTCTCTCCACTCGCTCTCTCCACTCGCTCCCTCCACTCGCTCTCTCCACTGTCTCTCTCCACTGTCTCTCTCCACTGTCTCTCTCTCCACTCTCTCTCCACTCTCTCTCTCTCTCTCTCTCCACTCTCTCTCTCTCTCCACTCTCTCTCTCCACTCTCTCTTTCTCCACTCTCTCCAGTGTCTCTCCATGCTCTCTCCACTCTCTCTCCACTCTCTTTCTCTCCACTGTCTATCTCCACTCTCTCTCCACTGTCTACTCTCTCTCCACTGTCTCTCTCCACTCTCTCTCTCTCTCTCTAACCACTCTCTCTCTCCACTGTTACTCTCCACTCTCTCTCTCTCCACTCTCTCCTACTCTCCCTCACAAAGTAGTGTGCGTTCCATGGGTGTCCGCAGAAATGTTTCCAGGGGGGCACATTTTTAACTTCATCACCATCCCCCTTGCACCCTTCTCTCCTCTGCCTTGCACCCATCTTGCCCTCCCTCTTGCACCTTTTCCCCCTCCCCCTTGTATCCTTCTCCCCCTCCCCTTGTACCCTAGTCCACCTCCACCTTGAACCCTTTTCTACCTTGCACCATTCTCCCTCTGCCTTGCACCCTTCTGCCCTCTGCCTTGCACCCTTCTCCCCCTTCACCTTGCACCCTTCTCCCCCTCCGCCTTGCACCCTTCTCTACCTTGCATCCTTTTCCTCTCTGCCTTGCACCCTTCTCCCCCTCCGCCTTGCACCCTTCTCCTCTTTGCCTTGCACCCTTCTCCCCTCTGTCTTGCACCCTTCTCCCCTTTGCCTTGCACCCTTCTCCCCTTTGCCTTGCACCCTTCTCCCCTTTGCCTTGCACCCTTCTCCCCTCTGCCTTGCACCCTTCTCCCCTCTGCCTTGCACCCTTCTCCCCCTCCGCCTTGTTATGTTATGTTATGTTATGTTAAAAAATTTGTACCGCGCACGTACACCGAGACGGTTTCTTGGCGCTCATAACAGACATAACAAACTGAGGCAGGGAGCATTACTCAACGGCCTGCTTAAAAAGGTGGGTTTTCAGGGTTTTACGGAACAAATCATAAGTAGGGCAGTGACGGAAGGGCACAGGAAGGGAATTCCAAAAAGTGGGGCCCAGAAAGGAGAACCGGAGGCCACCGTGTTTTTTCCGGCGAATCGAAGGAATGCAAAGGAGATTGTCGGCAGAGGATCGAAGGTTGCGGGATGGGAGGTATCGCCTGAATTTGGAGGAAATGAACTCGGGGGCGTGGTTGTGAAGGGACTTGAATACGGTGCAGCCAAGTTTGAAGGAGCACCGTTTGGCCACAGGGAGCCAATGAAGGCTCTTCAGGAGAGGGGAGACATGCTGATGTTTGGGTTGACGAAACACCAGGCGAGCCGCCTGGTTCTGGATGAGCTGGAGTTTTTGAAGCTGGTAGGCGGGAATCCCCGCATACAAGATGTTAGAAAAGTCAACCCTGGAAATGACCAAGGCTAAGATGGTAAGAATGAGTGCCTCTCTGGTTAAGAATCTACAGATCTTGCGAATCCTGCGCAGCTGGAAGAAGCAGGACAATGTGACTGCAGAGACCTGAGATTTCATGGATAGATCCTCTGAGATGCACCCTTCTCCCCTCTGCCATGCACCCTTCTCCCCCTCTACCGTGCACCCTTCTCTACCTTGCACCCTTCTCTACCTTGCACCCTTCTCTACCTTGCACCCTTCTCCTCTCTTCCTTGCACCCTTCTCCTCTCTGCCTTGCACCCTTCTCCCCTCCGCCTTGCACCATTCTCCCCTCCGCCTTGCACCCTTCTCCCCTCCGCCTTGCACCCTTCTCCCCTCCGCCTTGCACCCTTCTCCCCTCCGCCTTGCACCCTTCTCCCCTCCGCCTTGCACCCTCCTCCCCTTTGCCTTGCACCCTTCTTCCCTTTGCCTTGCACCCTTCTCCCCTCTGCCTTGCACCTGTCTCCCCCTCCGCCTTGCACCCTTCTCCCCTCCGCCTTGCACCCTTCTCCCCTTTGCCTTGCACCCTTCTCCTCTCTTCCTTGCACCCTTCTCCCCTCTGCCTTGCACCCTTCTCCCCTCTGCCATGCACTCTTCTCCCCCTCCGCCTTGCACCCTTCTCTACTTTGCACCCTTCTCTCTTCCTTGCACCCTTCTCCTCTCTGCCTTGCACCCTTCTCCCCTCTGCCTTGCACCCTTCTCCCCTCTGCCTTGCACCCTTCTCCCCCTCCACCTTGCACCCTTCTCCCCCTCCGCCTTGCACCCTTCTCTACCTTGCACCCTTCTCCTCTTCCTTGCACCCTTCTCCTCTCTGCCTTGCACCCTTCTCCCCTCTGCCTTGCACCCTTCTCCCCTCTGCCTTGCACCCTTCTCCCCTCTGCCTTGCACCCTTCTCCCCTCCGCCTTGCACCCTTCTCCCCTCCGCCTTGCACCCTTCTCTTCCTCCACCTTGCACCCTTCTCTTCCTCCACCTTGCACCCTTCTCCTCCCCCTCCGCCTTGCACCCTTCTCTACCTTGCACCCTTCTCCTCTCTGCCTTGCACCCTTCTCCCCTCTGCCTTGCACCCTTCTCCTCTCTGCCTTGCACCCTTCTCCCCTCTGCCTTGCACCCTTCTCCCCCTCCACCTTGCACCCTTCTCCCCCTCCGCCTTGCACCCTTCTCTACCTTGCACCCTTCTCCTCTCTTCCTTGCACCCTTCTCCCCTCCGCCTTGCACCCTTCTCTACCTTGCATCCTTCTCCCCCTCTGCCTTGCACCCTTTTCCCCCTCTGCCTTGCACCCTTCTCGGCCCCCCTCCTCCCCTCCTGCGGATGCCCATGGTGTGTTCTAACAAGAGGGCTTACCTGAGGGCACCATTTTGCTGCCTCGTCCCTTCTCATGTGAGCTTTGCTCTGGAGAATGCTCTCTCTGGGGGCCCCCACTCCCACCCTTGTTAGGCTCCCGAGCACTGCTCTGTGCTGTCTCCTGCTCTTGCTCTCTGAGGCCCCCACCCCATCCTTGTCCCTGTCTCTTCTCGTCTCTTGTGGGGTGGGCTTTGCTTATGGAGAGGAGAGCGTTGGGGCCGGGCTCTGAGCTGCCTCAGAGGGGAAGTGGAGAGTGCTGTCTCTGGGGCCCCCACCCCACCCCATCCTTGTCCCTGTCTCTTCTCTTCTCTTGTGGGATGGGGCCCCCAGCCCATCCTTGTCCCTGTCTCTTCTCGGGTGGGGCCTGTCCCTGTCTCTTCTCTTGTGGGATGGGGCCCCCACCCCATCCTTGTCCCTGTCTCTTCTCTTCTCTTGTGGGGTGGGGCCCCCACCCAATCCTTGTCCCTGTCTCTTCTCGGTGGGGGCCTGTCCCTGTCTCTTCTCTTGTGGGATGGGGCCCCCACCCCACCCTTGTCCCTGTCTCTTCTCTTCTCTTGTGGGGTGGGGCCCCCACCCAATCCTTGTCCCTGTCTCTTCTCGGTGGGGGCCTGTCCCTGTCTCTTCTCTTGTGGGATGGGGCACCCACCCCATCTTGTCCCTGTCTCTTCTCTTCTGTTGTGGGGTGGGCCGGGCCCCCACCCAATCCTTGTCCTTGTCTCTTCTCTTCTCTAGTGGGGTGGGGCCCCCACCCCCTCCGTGTCCCTGTCTCTTCTCTTGTGGGGTGGGCTTTGCTTATCGAGAGGAGAGAGTGGGGGGCCAGGCTCTGTGCTGCCTCAGAGGAGCAGTGGACTGCTGTCTCTGGGGCCCCGTCCTTGTCCCAGGCCTGCCTCCGGCTCCGACTGAAGAGAAACAATGTTGATACTTTGTTTCTCTTTAGTCAGAGGGAGGGGGCGAGGGGCTCGAGCAGGCTGCACCTGCTTCAGACACAGAGGGAGAGAGGCTTGCTTCAGCGCAGGCCTCTCTCACAGCCCTCAGAAGAGCTGAGGGGGCTGGGCCCATTGGGGGCCCCCTTCATTAACTGTAGAGAGTGAGGCCCCCCCACTGCGGGGGCTGCGGGGGCGTTTGTTAGGCCCCTGAATCAAACCACATTGTACTGCCCCATTAGTGGGTCTTGCCCCTTCCCTTATAAAACCAGCGCTATCAGTCTCCTGTGCAATAGCCATTTCCTCCTCTTCCCACTCTGACCCCTCACCTAGCTGTTTTGGTCTTGTGTGTTGTCTCCTCATTACACCCTAGACCTCCAACTCACACATGCGATTCTATTTTCTTACCTGGTTGCTTCCACAGAGTATCTTTTTCATGGCATCAAAATACTCAGGCTGCAGCCAGCACCTCTGGATTATCCAATACGTGTAGTTCACTTAGATTGTGTGCCTCACTCCTAAAATAAAACGGACAGCATGCCTGGTGCTATCCACCGTTGGTGCTTAAACAGGTAACGATCAGCTTACCTTTGGCTCGCCTTCAGCGGGCCTGCTGCTCCGCTGCGCAGCTGTCATGTTTATATAGCTTCTTACCAGACCATTCATCAGTGCAACAACTAGTGCGCCTACCCTCAACCTCCCCCAAAATGGCACCCAAATTGGGAAAATGGGATCACACACCTATCCACAGCACCGACTGCCCCTCAGAGGAGTTACACAGCCTTCCAGTTTCCCACAATGCAGTAAGCTATTTAAACAGTTTTGCCCAAGTAACACGTTTTATAATCAAGCATTTGCAAAGCCAATAGGCCTCACCTATACAAGATGTGTTTGGCTTTATCAATGTGTTTTTGTCATGTTGTACACCAGTGTGGATGCTGTTCAGCATGGCTAAACATCAGGGAAGTGAAGTGTCCTAGAGTGAGGTGGGGGGAGTAGAGTGTCGTAGACAGGATTTGTTGGAGTAGAGCAGGGTTGTCCAAAGTCGATCCTGGAGGTCCAAATCCATGCCAGATTTTTTAAGGTAAGTACATTTATCTAAATGGGGATATGCTAAAATTCTGGTATGGGTCAGACCCTCCAGGATCAACTTTGGAGAACCCTGGAGTAGAGTGTCATAGAGTGTTGAAGAGTTGAGTGAGGGGAGAAGAGTGCAGTGGCATAGTGGAGAGGGGTGGAAAACGGTGGAGTGGGTTGGAATGAGGTAGTGGAGTCGATTGGAGTAGATTGGATTGGATTGGGGTAGAGTGGGTTTGATTGAGTGCAGTGGGGTGGATTGGGTGCAGTGGGGTGGATTGGGTGCAGTGGGGTTGATTGGAGTGGGTGGACTGGATGGGGTGTGTTATATTGGAGTGAGGTGAGGTGGATTCAAATGGGGTGAAGTGGATTGAATTGGGGTGGACTGGAGTGCAGTGAATTAGATTGGTTTGGGTGGGGTGGATTTTATTGGGGTGGGGTGGATTGCATTAGAGTAGGGTGGTTTAGAGTGGGGTGAATTAGAGTGTGTAAATTGGACTGGACTTGAGGGGGTGTTTACTAAAGTGGTGTGTATTGGATTGGAGTACAGTGAATTAGACTGCAGTGGGGTGTATTGGATTGGTGTAGGATGGATTGGACTGTGGTGGGCTGGATGGATTGGATAAAGTTGGGTGGACTGAACTGGGGTGGAGTGGAATGGAGTAGAGTGGGGTGGGGTAGATTAGAGTAAAATGGGGTGGATTGGCGGCAGTGGATTGGGTAGATAGGAGTGGGGTCAGACTGGATGGGGTGGATTAAAATGGGGTGGGGTAAATTTAAAATTGTGGTGGGGTGGACTGGAATTTGGGGTGGGGTGGAATGGAGTGGTTGGGGTGGATTGTAGTAGGGTGGAATGGAGCAGGGTAGAATGGAGCAGGGTAGAATGGAGTGAGGTGTATTGGAGAGGGGTAAATTGGATTGGTGTGGGAGCAGGTGGATTGGAGTGGAGTAGATTGTATTGCAGTGCGGTAGATTGTATTGGAGTGAGGTGGATTGGACAGATTGGAGTGAATTAAAATGGGGTGGGGTGAATTAACTTGTGGTGGGCTGGACTGGAGTTTGGGGTGGAATGGATTGGGGTGGGGTTGATTGATTTGGAGTGAGGTGGATTGGGATGGGGTGAACTGGACTGGGGTGGGCTGGGGTGAACTGGACTGGGGGTATTGGATTGGGGTGGGGTAGATTGGAGTGGGTAGACTGAATTTGGTTGTATCAGGGTGAATTGGACTGAGGTGGGGTGGACTGGAGTGGGGTGGATTTGATTGGGGTGAGGTGAGGTGAGGTGAGGTGGATTGTATTGTATTGAGGTGAGGTGGATTGGATTGCAGTGAGATTTACTGGAGAGGGGTGGATTAGTATGAGGGATTGGAAGCTGTGGGTTGTTTTGTATTGGAGTGGGACAGAATTGGAGTGACGCAGATTGTTTTTTATTGGAGTGGGGCAGATTGAGGTGGGGCAGATAGTTTGGTTAGGAGTTGGGTTGATTGTTTTGGAGCCGGGTGGGGTAGATTGTTTTGGAATGGAGTAGGGCATATTGGTATTGGAAGGATTGTTTTGTATTGGAGCGGGCAGATTGTTTTGGATTGGAGTGGGATAGATTGTTTTGGACGGGATTGGGGCAAATTGGAGTGGGACAGATTATTTTGGAGGGGGTGGGTTGGATTAAATTGAGGTGGATTGGGGTGGGATGGATTGTGGTGGATTGGAGTGGGGCGCATTGGATGGAGGGGCGGATTGGAGTAGGGCAAATTGGAGTGGGGCAAATTGGAGAGGGACTGATTTTTTGAATTGGAGTGGGGCTGATGTTTTGGATTGGACTGGGGAAGATTGGAGTGGGCAGATTGGAATGGGCAGGTTATTTTGGATTGGACAGGGGCAGGTTGTTTTGGATTGGAGTGGGAGCAGATTAGAGTGGGGCAGATTGTTTTGGATTTGAATGGGTGCAGATTGGGAGTGTGATGTATTGAAGTGCTGAAGATTGTTGTGAATTGCAGAAATGGCACCCAGTTTGGGTCTTCGAGCCCAATAGAAATGGCAACCACACACCTATCCCTAGCAGCAACTGCCCCTCAGACTAGTAACACAGGCTTATTTCTCCCTCACAGTGCGATAAGAAATTTAAATAGTTTACTCCAAGTAACAAGCAGATTTAACAGCTCACCAAATAGCAAGTTTTAAAATGTCAACAAATTCTACATGGCTTGGCCAAGTTGGATGTTTTATTGTTTGTTCTTTTTTGCCCCACCGTGGCTGTGCAGCAGGCACTATTAAAGGTTATTTGTTGGCTCTTCTGGCCTTTTTGCATTTGCCAGACCAACCATCCTTGTTTAAGTCATCTGTTGTGATGTGGTTTATTAAAGGTGAGAATGACATGTTTCCTCCAAAAATCTTCATGATGCTAAAGTGGAATTTTAATTTGGTCCTGATAATCCACATGTGCACACCCTCTTGCTGCATGTTGCATGTTCAAGACTGATGAGTGAGACCCAGACTCCCTCCTGGTGCCGCTGCCCCAGACCACCCTTTTCCCAGACAAAATAGTGTTGAGGACCAGAGCAACCTTTTTGCCAAAGGTTGTAACTCCTTTTCACGTTGGGCAATCCGTCACCCACCCAATGTACTTTGCTCCACCTCACACCAAAAAGAAGAGGAGGAACTACATCAACTGGACCCCCAGAAAGCTTTTAGCTATGGCATAAATCGCACCAACAACCATTAGGTGGGGGGGGGGGGGCAGCTTTTTTTGGGCTTCTTAGGGAGCAAAGAAAGATAAGGTGGAGCAGAAACAGATTTTGTCAAGATGGATAGTAGTCTGCATTAAGACCTGCTATGCACGCCAAGAAGCTGCCTTTGGAAGGGCTAAGGGCTCATTTCACCAGGGCCAAGCCTGGTAACACTGTCTTGGCACGTGGAGTGCCTGTTGTGACCTCTTTCGTGATGTGGACATCAGCGCATATGTTCATGAAATACTCCTGCTTTGAAATACAGGTCTAATGGGAAGGGCATTGCGCCTGTCCTGTCCTGCACAACTTTCTGGTCATACCCTTCTACACATACCCCCCACCTTAGGACAGGGGTTGGGGTTTTGCTCTAGCATCTATTCTTAACCCCTTCGCTGCTTCGGCAATTCCGCCGCAGCGCTAGGGAGGGGGTGGCCCGAGCGGTGCTCGCATGCTCGTGACGGAGCCGCTCCGTCACGAGCCGCGTTTGCGCTGTGCTCATGACGGAGCGGTTCCGTCATGGCCCCGCCCGCTTAATAGAACGCGCCGCGCAGGTGCGGGGGCAGGGCCATGACGGAACCGCTCCGTCATGAGCACAGCTCAGCCGATGCTCATGACGGAGCGGCTCCGTCATGAGCATACAAGAGGTTAAGGTAAGGAATCTGCAGTTAGAAGTATCCATCTGATGAACAAGGTATTTGCCATTTGTAACGCTCTATCATGTAAATAAATAAAATCGTAAATCATACGTTCTTATATAGCGCCTTTCACCGTAAGGTTTCAAGGCACTTGCTTTGGGAACCCGTCCTAGCTTTTCCCTGCGAGATAACCCCTACTGGGCATCCCCGAGGTGAAGGTCAGGCATCCCATCGCAGTGGGGCCGTAGTGGAGATTAAGCAAGCTAAAAAGCCCAAAACCCCAACCCCTTAGGACAGGGGTTGGGGTTTTGCTCTAGCATCTATTCTTAACCCCTTCGCTGCGGCGGCAATTCCGCCGCAGCGCTAGGGGGGGGGTGGCCCGAGCGGTGCTCGCATGCTCGTGACGGAGCCGCTCCGTCACGAGCCGCGTTTGCGCTGTGCTCATGACGGAGCGGTTCCGTCATGGCCCCGCCCGCTTAATAGAACGCGCCGCGCATGCGCGGGGGCAGGGCCATGACGGAACCGCTCCGTCATGAGCACAGCTTAGCCGATGCTCATGACGGAGCGGCTCCGTCATGAGCATACAAGGGGTTAAGGTAAGGAATCTGCAGTTAGAAGTATCCATCTGATGAACAAGGTATTTGCCATTTGTACGCTCTATCATGTAAATAAATAAAATCGTAAATCATACGTTCTTATATAGCGCCTTTCACCGTAAGGTTTCAAGGCACTTGCTTTGGGGACCCGTCCTAGCTTTTCCCTGCGAGATAACCCCTACTGGGCATCCCCAAGGTGAAGGCCAGGCATCCCATCGCAGTGGGGCCGTAGTGGAGATTAAGCAAGCTATTGCCCAGAGTTGCAGAGTGTGAACCCATGATTCAAGTAGGCACCGAGGCGAGAATTATCGAGTCCGTGGACATTTTGACCTCAAGACCCTGCCGCGTCGGGGATTGAACCCTGGTCTCGGGTCTGACCTCTGCATCCGGGTCTGCCTCCTCTAACCGGTGAGCCACACTTCTCCACTTCATGTGAATCGTCTATCTATGGAGTGGTCTCTTCATTACCACCTAAAAAGGTCCCAAATGAGAAATCTTCACCTTGGTACCCTTGATTGTTTTGTGCTCTGATTCTGATGTTGTGGAAATAGTCAAGGAAAAAACTGGCATCAGCGTGCTGGGGTGGGGCTTATCTGGAGCTTTGCTCATCAATTCTGGGGAGGAATGCAGTCAAGGTAGAGCCACACTTGTATAAAGGGATGTCGTCATCCCGTCCGCGCAGCGGGCGCGCCGGCGGCGCGCCGAAGGCGCGCCAAAGGCAAGTCCGTCTGCGCCCGTCCGCGACCGGACGGGGCCAGGGGCCACGACCCCTGTCCATTCCCTTGGCCCTCACATAAGATATAACTTCAATGAGCTGCTTAGTCTGAGACCCCTGGTAAAAAAGGAATGTGACCATTTACATCACCCTTTAAATTTGCCCTTTCATTGCCGACACTGCCATCTTTACCCAAGAGGTATTATGACAACTGAACAACAGAAATCTTTTAAAATGTTTCTTCTAAATTTTAGATCGCTGCCCAAGCATCAAACTGAAATATCTCTACTGCTCGAAGAGCACAATCCGGATGCAGTCTTTTTCACAGAGACATGGTTAACTGCGTCGTCTGTGCCTGACCTTGTCCAAGCATTACCACATGGCTATCAAATAGCCAGGACAGACCGTACTTCAGGAAAGGGAGGAGGCTTAGCTATAGTGTTTAAAGACAGTTACACCTGCCGATGCAATTCCACCTCTGTTCTGGATTGTGAAAGCGTGTCGTTTAGCCTGGAACTATCACCAAACTTACATTTTTCTGGAGTTCTGGCTTACCGCCCCCCTGGCTCGGTCAGACAGTTTCTAGACTCTGCGCCCTCAGCAATTGCAGATTTGGCTATTACATCGGCAAATTTCACACTGTTGGGCGATTTAAACATGTATTTCGAAGATACTGCTGATCACACTGCCCAAGAACTAATTGCCGGCCTATCTGCATTACAGCTGATCCAACTTGTCTCCTCACCCACACATGTGAAAGGACATTTACTAGACCCAGTATTTAGCAACTGCCCCGGTCTAGTGATAGAGCCCCCTATTGTTCTCCCTTGTACAGACCATCAACTTATCCCGCTAACTTGGTGCATCCTCAAACCGCCTGCTCTTTTGACAGGATTACGGGAGGCTCGAGATTGGCCCAAATTGTCAACTGATGAGTGGGCTCGTGAACTTCAAGCCACAATCCCCCTTATCACTACAGATCCCATAGTAGCCAATGATACTTTCAATAGCTGGATAACTCAGTCACCGGACACTATTCTCCCAGTAGTAAAATCACGGACTAAAAGATCCAGGATGTCAGCCCCTTGGTACACCATAGAGCTTAGGGAAATTAAACGTAAGTGTACAAGGCTGGAGAGAAAATGGCGTCTGGGCTATACAGCTCTCGACAAAACTGCATATAGAAATTCCATTAGGGACTATAAGCTAGAGATCAAGAAAGCTCAATCCCAGCACTATACGCAAAAGATCAATGATGCTAGGTCCAATTCGAAGGAAATATATAGGATAGTAAAAAGTCTCACTGTGATTCCCCAGCCCCCCATAAACAGTGATGATTTACAAGTTCGCTGTAATGAGTTGGCAGACTATTTTTTTAATAAAATAGACTGTATATACTCTGCTTTTCCAACTACCCAACCAAAGAATCTAGTAGCCACTTCTGGCCACTCCAAACATGGTGTGATAGATAATATATCACCAGTGCTGGAGAATTTCCCTTTGCTGCAGTCGGACCTATTAGCCATTCTAATGACCCAGGTAAAATCGGGCTCCCCCAGCGATTCGGCCCCTCCTAGTTTTTTAAGGACCATCAGTCAGACAATCCTCCCGGTTATGCTGAAGGTACTCAATGACTCAATCTCCACCAACATAGTTCCTTCTAAGTGGAAAGAAGCCAGGGTGAAGGCACTTGTTAAGAAGCCTAATATGAGCATCAACAATTTCAGCAATTATCGTCCAATCTCCCTGCTCCCCTGGGCCAGTAAGCTACTGGAAAAATATATCAACAGCCTCCTGACCAATTTTCTGGAGGAAAACAGTCTCCTTGATCCCTCGCAGACCAGCTTCCGCCCCAAGCATGGGACGGAGTCGGCTCTATTGGCGGTCCTGGAGGAAACAAGGGGCATCTTGGATCGGGGAGGATCGGTGGCAGTCATCCTCCTCGATCTGAGTGCCGCTTTTGATACTGTAAATCTCACAATCTTGTTGCAGCGCCTCCGGGAAATTGGGATTCAAGGAGGAGCGCTGGAGTGGATCTGTTCATTCCTATCCAGTGGAAAATTTCAGGTCTTTGAGGGAGCGACCATCTCTACCAGCAGGCCCTTGGACTGTGGAGTCCCGCAGGGTTCCTCATTAAGCCCGACGTTGTTTAACGTCTACATGAGACCACTGGCTGGGGTCGTCCGTCCGTATGGTATTAAGATCGTGACCTACGCGGACGATACCCAGCTGGTGGTCTCTCTCACGCGGGCTGGAGACCATGTGGGTACAGTGGACCTGGTGGGGTGCCTGAGAGAGGTCAGTAGATGGATGACCCTGTCTTGTCTCAAACTTAATGGGGACAAGACAGAGGTCATGATGTTGGGACACCTAGCCCCATCTACGATCGACCAGATCTGGCCAGCGTGCCTGGGCACTCCCCCGGTCCCCAGGGATGCCATCAAGAGCTTGGGTGTCTGGTTGGACAAGTCCCTGACGTTTGACCATCAGGCCGTTGAACTATCTGCCACCTGTTTTGGCCTCATTAGAATGTTGAAGAAGATTCTTCCGTTGTTACCTTTTGAGGCAAGACAAATTGTGGTGCAAGGACTGATTCTCTCGAGGTTGGACTTCGGAAATGCGCTTTACCTTGGGGCCCCAGATTTTACACTAAAAAAGCTACAAGTAATTCAAAACTGTGTGGCTCGGACTCTGCTCCAAATCCCCCGTAGGACCTCTGTGAAGGCTGGACTGACAAGATTACACTGGGTCCCGGTGAAGGATAGGATCAGTTTTAAATCTCTTCGTGTTGCCCACCAATCCTTTTGGGAAACCGGTCCATTGATTAGTCGCCCTTTAATTACTCCTTATCTTCCCAGCAGACAGCTTCGGTCTACTAACGCTTTCCTTGCTGTTGTGCCAAAGGTCAAACGGTCTAGATCAGGAGGTAGTTCCTTCTCCCTGAATGCGGCCAAATTGTGGAACAGTTTACCTTTTCATCTTAGGTCCAACTCGGACCTTACCTCTTTTAGGAAACATCTAAAAACTTTTCTGTTCAATAAATAGTTTGTTCTCTTTTTTTTGCATTTCAGCCCTACTGAGAACACTTGTTAGCATTCAGTGCTGGGAAGCCCCCCGGGCAGCTATCTGCGCTTTATAAAATCCATTTTCATTTCATTCATTCATTTCATTTCACACTGCGCCTCCTGGTGGTGCTTGGCATTGCTGCCTTGAAACTTTCTGCATTCAGTCCGGCGCCTGGGGGATATTGTAAAGGTGAGGCATTTGTGGTTCGATAGGGTATCTACCACCAAGAGTTATTGAAGGTAAGTAACGTACATCTTTTTCAATCAGAGTAAAATACACTATTTGGAATGCATTCTGAGTAGAGTGAAGGTCGCTATATAAATCCCATGGAGGCTTTGGGTTCTCAACCAACATTTTACAGGAAAATAAAGACTTCTGCATAACACAAGATCCAAAGTTAGGTAGATCCTCTACGTTCAGGCTGTTTTGCCGTGCTGACTATGTAAGGTACTACAAATCTGTAGAGATTGTGCCCTCTGCTAGAGAATCATATTATTTTTACTTATTGGTGAATGGTAGTCCCACGTGCTTCATCTTACATGCTGAGATTCCACAAATGGTAGATTGCTCTTTTCTGAGACATGCTTTGTCAGATCAGCACCCTCTAATGTTCTCTTTTCGTAAGCAAGTCTTGGCCACACGGCACTAATTACATCTGTGGATCCAGGCATATAAATGCGATTTAATTCACGTTCACAATTACATTATCTCAGTAGTTCACAGGTTATAAACAATTCCACAAAATGTCCAGGCCTCCTCTTTTCTGCAGCTCCCTTTCCTACTCTCTCTAAGTGGCTTCTTGCATGTGCCTGAAAGCAATCTAGTGCCCTGTGATCTTCCCTATATCCCTTGTCAAACTGGCTGAGTGGTAATTGACCCCTTTTTGCCTGAAGGGTAAGTGACCTACTGAAGCACATGGCTGCAATTAATTATTTCCCCTTCTTTTAGACCAATTCCAAGTTCATTTGCTTAAAAGACTAAATGTTGCTGTTCTTTGATGGGTCCTTTATCAGGCATCCTTTGCTCTTCCATTTGTCAAAAGAACCAACCTTGAAGTATAATCTGCGCTCCATGTTGGAATCATAGGAGATGGGAAGAGATGATACCTATGCTCACACACCCTATCTGATATAGTCATGAATCAACCAATCTCTAGCACGCGCTATTTAAAGTGTTCAAATCAAATTAACAGTCAAGTAATGCACGTTGGAACAGGTCATTTACCCATGTTATGGAATTCTTTCTTTTCTTTATACTCAATCGTCACTTGTAAATTATTTTCTTGTTGTTGTAGCCAACACGTGTTTTGTCTTAGCGAGAGTACCCCAAGATTTCTTCAGAGTTGTTGTCCTTTCTATAAATGCAAATCCAAATGTAGGTGCAGAATCACAAGACCGGTCAGCCAGTATGATCGCTGATACAAGGTCAATCAAGGTCCCAAATGTCTTCTAAAGTCGTTTCTCATTAAATTCCGCCTCTATATATATATCATAAAGTATCTGTTGGCTTCCTCATCAACAGTCAGTCAAATGACCTAAACAACAGGTTGTGTACGTTGGTCCGGTCCTATTACCGGACGGACAAATCTTTGCAGACAAATCCCCGTAAACATATGTGACATATAGGCCCCTTTTGGGAGGTTGGAGCGGGGAGCCACTAAGACCATCCACCAAGGGTCAGCAGCGTAGCAACGCTGCCATGCGTCCTGGTGAAAGCAAGACAAAGGGTCCCTTTGAGTGATTTTGGTGTAGTTGAATACACCATTGTCTGGGTTCAATGGATCCCACAGGGCTCTAGGCCCCAGTGCCACTGCACCTGATGCACGAGCGGTAGCTATGCCCCTAAAAAGGGTAGCTCTCTATGTTGCGATACATAAGAGCACCACTGCTGTTTCTCTGTTTTGATGTGGTACCATTCTTTTAAAAAAATGAGTTGGGCCACTTGTAAACCACTCCACCTCTAGATTACCATGCAGCTGATTTAAGGTCAACCTGACATGCTGAATGTGATATTAATGTTTCTGGGAATCCTTCTTTGCTGAAGACATCCTTTACAAACTCCACTGCAGACTTAGGTGCTGATTTACAAGGCCCGTGCAACACTTTTGCGTCATTTTTAACATGGGAAAATTGATGCAAAAGTGGCACAAGGGGCTTGTAAATCTGCCTCTTAGTTATTGCATTCTCTACAAACGTCCCTCCTGGCAATTCAGAGTGATAATGAATGAGCACAAGACCAGTGGGCCGGTGTCGTGATGATAAAATGGACTGGTGGCCTGTGGTGATGTGGGCGAATTCAATGCTTTCAGAGGCATTTACTCGCCCTGCCGCCCCAGAATGCATAGATTCCTGATTCTTGTGGGGGATCCACCGCATGATAGTCTACCCACCCTAGTTGGCTTATCCGGTGCCACAGACTGGAGATGCCCCTGTACCACAGCGGCTTGTGTTTCTTCATAGGATTACCGAAAGCTGGACGGGAGGGTGTGAGGTCTCCTTTAGTTGATATCTGAGGTCAGAATTGTACTCACACACTTTGCTAGGGAGTTCTCGGAAGGGATAACGAGGAGAGGCGGTAGATGTGATGTGACGTTATTTGATTCTTTCTTGCTCTTACTTGGTAACAGCCAGCACTATGTTCCACTTTGAATGCAGGAGTAGGAGTGGGGGATGCAGGAGGGTTAATGTGGCATGAGTTGGGCTGCTCCATTGTCCTTTGGATACACTGTTCCTGCCAAGTGTTATTTCTGCTCTGCATATTGGAATGTAAATAAAGTATATGAAATAGGATGAGCACAGATTGTCATCCTGGAATAACTGGTTAATAAACATGAAGTAGAACTCTCTAGAAAACTGGCACAGCAGGAGCAAGGCTGAGAGGCATTCTTCTAAGACTTAAAAGGCCAATGGGAGTAATAAAAGTATTTCAGGATTTCATTTAATTTGAACCACTGAAGTAATGTGAGATTCAATCTACCATAGATAATTAATTATTGATTAATTCACAACCCTCTTTCCCTCCCAGGATCTCCCCTGAGCCAGGAGATGCTCATTGGCCTGTCACGTATGTGCGTCCTCGTTCACTGCAGGGGTGCTTACAATAGAGCTGGTCCTACCAAGCACTCCTCTTAAGTTTCCCAGCAGACTTCATCTAACTCAGAGCAATCTGGTAGTCCATGATTCGTCATGGCTTCTTCCAACCTATAATGACCCACGTTGAGTCTGAATGGTGCGAGCAATGTGATATGTAATTTTGCATCTCAAAATAAGGTGACAATTTTACTGCTAGCTGTTTGGTGTGAAATTGTTTGAGGGCTAGAGATGGGCAGTGTTCCAAATAGAAGGCGTGTGACCTTTTCGTTGGGGTGTTTACTTACATGTAGTGGGTAACATCTTAAATCAATGGTACTTAACCTTTTGAATTCTGTGTACCCCACTTAATTATTATTGACTCCAGGGACCTTCATTGTATCATTATTAGGATCTGGGAACCCTCACTGGGTTATTATTGGGATCCGGAGACCCCAACCTAAGCGTTTGAATTATTATTTTAATAGCAAAACAATGCACTAATATGCTTAACCAAGCATTCATCAAACAAATACACAAACTAGTAAATATTGTAGGTTTGAGCTTTTCTAAATTCAATGGAGGCCGCCCTTCGTCCGTTCTATGCTCTGTTTGATACACTTGCAGGGCTCGCACAAATCAGTTTGAGGATACCAACTTAGTTTTCAGCCTCCAACTCCAAATTCCTTCATGTTTATCAAATGTTTCAACATTTTCAGTTTTACATTTTGCTTACTTATCAATATACAATATAATATATAATCTTTAAATCTAATGTCATTTTCTAAACAGTTGCGGACCCTATGAGTAGGTGTTGCCGACCCCAGGGTCCCCCCGACCACAGGGCTTAAATAACCCACCCCCCAGGTCGAGCACATTCCTTGGCTTAATGCATTGCACTAGATTGTCATCCTTTATTTTATAACATCTTTTACATCAATTAAAGGCTAAAGCTAGTGTCATTGCTTTGTTGAAAGAAAGTAACGCTAGGGTTTTAAAATACAATAGTGTGATTGAGAACATTACTGTGTGTAATATGAGCATATGGAGCCTCGACGGTCTCATAAATTTCCTCTTTGTGCCTGGAATCTATTTTATAAAGCAAGGGATTCATGGCTGGATATGAGCTTGACTACAGTGTTGACAAATTTCACTAGGGAGGAATTTACAACACAAATTCTGTGGTCCTCCTAGTTATCCTTAACATACCTGTGAATATAAGTCAATCCGAAGTGAACACTGGGTCGTCGCGGAACTGAGGGAACCTATGAGTCCATTCATGTTACATTAGTCCACGCCTCCTTGACCTCCACTCCAGTGCCTGGATACCCTCGTAGGTGACAAGTAGCACTCGTCATATCTACTGATTGATTGATTGACTTTTGCGAGTGATCATGTTCACATACGAGTAGATATCATTCTCTGCTCAGAGGCCTGGCTCTAGAAGTCCTTGCTGACTGCCACTTATGGTCTCATCCCAGGCTCGAACAGATGCTTGGTGGTTGATTCATCAGCAGAAAACAACTGTCAGCTGGTCAACACTGCACAGAAGCTTACCAAATTAGATGCGACTTATCTCTGTATTCTAGAGTATTATTGGTCATAGGGTCTTTTAAACCCTCTCCCCAGAGATTCCCAAATTGTCTGATTGACAACTTCGATCAGCACTGTATCCTGTATCTGGGAACAGAAGTTACCAGGTGCAGCGTTTGATTGAAAGCAGAATTAGTAAACCATGCTCTAAATTCCATTTTAAATCGTAGGAGATTGTAATAGGAGATTGTAATCGCCTATTACATGATGAAGCTTATTATCTCGTTACTGGCTCTAACTGATGTTGGACTGCACCTGTAATAAAAAAAAGTAGAGTACTATAACTACTTAACTGAAATACTATATAGTAATGGCATGGCAACGGGGACGTGGCTTGAGCGCCGATGGTGGAGGTCGCCTGAGCGCTCGGCTCCCCGATCGAGCCGCCATTAATCCTGATCCCCGGGTGACACGGGCACCCCGACCCCCAGATCGTTGAGTGCAGTGGGTGCTGAGCCGGGGGGCGACTTTGGAGTCTTGCAGCGAGGCCCGATCGAGGGGAATGAGAGCCCACGGGGCGCGCGGCGCGGAGCTCAAGATGGCGCCCGCTCCATCTCCGTGGTCCTGAAACGGCCCGTGGACCCAGGGGGACCGGCGACTCCAGCAACACCTTCTTCTTCCTTCCCCTTATGGAGGAACAACGCTAATGCCGACTGCCTGAGTGAATGGAGACGGACAGACTGATTTGCATATAGCCAGGTTCTGAGCTGGGATGGTGCAGTGAGATAAATAACGGTGATGGATCAAGCCCTGATCTTTGGACTGGGTAAGAGTGGTCTGCTTAATTCAGACACTCTGTTCATCACCACCCCCTTTTCTGAATTGTGAGTGAATGGAGACAGCTGTGAACTTTCCAAGCGGTGTCCATCGAGACCGCCGCTCGGCCGGGCCCTGAACTCGCCACAAAGCCGCAGAGAGAAGGGGGAGCTGCTCGACACCTCGTCCTACTCGAGACGACACCGACCTCCGCCATCTAGATCCTTGGAATCGGCAGCGTGTGGCCCCACTTGAACCACACTGGAAGAGTCCTGAGCCCAGCCCGAATACTGGGGGGCAGAGAGAGTAGCTGGACGGGGATCGGCCTAGCCACTGTATCCACGTAGGCCGAACCTGGTGGTAGGTAAGGCCTGCAAATGGTGACGAAGGTGACGGTGACTCGAGGAGATCGAAGACCCCGGCTGTGCGCTGCTACCTGATAGTGACCCTTCTCCCCCCCTCCTTCCGCCCTCTTGCTTCCAGGGGGAGTGCCGCCGGCCTTTGCCCGACCCATCGCCACTGTGGCCTGGCAGGGGAGATGGTTCGTTTGGTGCCCGCGCCACGTGGCATCAACGACGGACGCCATTGCTGCCTGATCCCAGCGACCTCGCCGAGCCTGCGAAGACCCACTAACGGTTATCACTGAACTCCTATACTCTCTGTGGTTGGATGAACCCGCTTGGCTTAAGGGCAGTCATGATATCTCCTGCCGCCACACCGGAAACTGGTTTGCGGTCCGCATCGGCACGGGTCCTTCGACGGGAGTCGAAGGAATTCCGATTGATCCTCCCTTGACTGGGCGACCATCAGGTCCATCGCTGGAGACCGCGGCCACCATGGTGAAGCCAAAAAGTACTAAGGGTGGCACTCAGGCCGCCTCGGACGTGGAGGCGCCTGATAAAGAAGATCGATTCGACCCGGAGATGTCGGGGAGTCCACACCTCCAGCAACAACTCGACAGGATCCTGGCGGCGATAACTGATACGCGGTCGGCCCTCCAACAAGACAATGCCCAGGTCGCGACGAGCCTGGGCTTGCTTAGGGCGGACCACGGTAAGCTCTCGGACAGACTCAAGGAAGTGGCGAGCTCAGTTGGAATCCTAGAACCTGCGCAAAAAACTTTGGCCGCCGCCATGAAGGACGCTCTGACCCGCATAGATGCTCTGGAGAGAAGAGCAGAGGACGCGGAAGGGCGCAATAGAAGGAACAACATCTGTGTGGTGGGCCTGCAGGAAAAAATCGAAGGTGGCGACATGGTGGCCTACTTAGAGGACTGGCTCAGGACGGTGGTGGCACCTGAGGGGCTCTCCTCCTTTTACACCCTAGAACGGGCGCACAGGGTGCCGTCTAGGCCGCCGCAACTAGGTCGACCCCCACGTCCGGTGGTAGCGCGGTTGCTACATTTCCGCGACAGAGATTTGCTTCTCAATGCCGCCAGACTAAATGGACCGTACCAGGTGGCAAACAGTAGGGTGAACATTTTTCCGGATTACACTTATGAGACCCAACGGAGGTGAGCCTCCTTCTTAGCGATCAAACGTGAACTGAGAAGTGAGAGTATCCAGTATTCTTTGCTATTCCCGGCAAGGCTCCGCATCATCCTGGATGGCACGACCAAATTCTTTGATACCCCGGATGAAGCGTGGAGCTGGCTTGAACTGTACAGAGCTGGCAAAGATGGACCTGGGTCCTCCTTCTCGACTACCTCGGAGATAGGCCTACAGCGGAGGTCTAAGAGGATCCGGAATCGCCAAGGCAGACTTGGCCGACCCTCGACAGTGGAGACTACAGCGGAACGGCGGGGGGCGTTGGAGATGGTGTCCAGCATGTCAGGCTCCCAAGGTAGACCCATAATTGAAGACTCGGAGCCTGGCGGAAGTGGGGGCCATACGGACACGGAGAACTCCGAGACTGATAGTGTGAACCTCCCTGTGATAACCCCAGAGACAGCAGAGGGCCTGCTCGATGGCCAAGGGTGATCTCGGGTGAGCCGGTTTCAACGGAGGGGGAGGCGGTGGGGGGAGGGGGGATGAGACTTTGCGGGGACTGTTGGGTATCTGGATGTGGGGTGGGTTGGGGTCAAGCCCATTTTCAGCCCTCATAACTCAGGGCTCGATCGCACTTCGATAGCTTTGAGGTGCGGAGACCCCCTATCGACGCTCGACCCCCACTTTGCGCTTAAGGCACACCTGCGGTGGCTACCGTCAGTATAGTTTTTGGTTTTTTTGTGGGTACAGTTTGGATGGGATCTAGATGGTACTATTTGGGACCTGTTCAGGGGAGGGTGGAGGGGGGATGTGCTCGGGGGTTGTTTTGTTGTTGTTGGGGGGGAGATACGCCATCGATGCGGGGCAATCACTGTGTTTACCTATACTTGAGCACTACTGGGAGAGACTTGGAGAGATACCATGGGACAATGGCTGACCTATCCACTTTGAAAT
Source organism: Lissotriton vulgaris (assembly GCF_964263255.1). Taxonomy (NCBI): domain Eukaryota; kingdom Metazoa; phylum Chordata; class Amphibia; order Caudata; family Salamandridae; genus Lissotriton; species Lissotriton vulgaris. Next base: position 4,558 of record NW_028246198.1, on the reverse strand, counting down.
GCATTACATGGAATGTGCGCGGGCTGCATTCCATGTCCAGGCGGCATAAGGTCCACGCTTATCTGGTGCGTAGAGGGGTACAGATAGCGCTTTTACAAGAGACACACCTTACGAAGGCGGGGGGACTAGCATTGCAGCGCAGGTGGAGAGGACAGTTATACAACAACACATACTCAGCTTATGCTAGGGGCGCGTTGATCTGGGTGCGGGCCGGGGTTCCCCTGCAGGTAACTAAACACACTGTGGATCCGGAGGGGAGGTTTGTGGCCATAGCTGGTAAACTGGGGGGAAAGGATCTGAACATATGCAGCATTTATGCACCTAACGTGGACCAACTAGCCTTTTTTGCGGCGCTGTCGGGCTCTCTGGCCCACTATCTATCGGGGGCCTCTCTTGATCGGGGGGGACTTCAACTCGGTGGTGGACATTGATCTTGACAGATCTCACCCTCCCCTTGCGGATTCACCAACCCACCGGGTAGGCAAGGGTAGACTGGAATGGCAGGCTAAATGGGGGCTGACGTACATCTGGCGGGCCCAACACCCGCATACCTGGGACTACTCCCACTTCTCCGGCATGCATGAACTGCATGTGCGGTTGGATGAGTTCTTGGGATCGGCGGAACTAGTGTGCACGGCCGCGAGGTCTGAGTATTTAGTGAGGACTATCTCCGACCACAACCCTCTACTGGCCGACTTTAGGTGGCTCCCGGGTACCCCCTGTCTTCCGACTTGGAGGCTACGCCCCGAGATACTGGAAGATCTAGTGTTTCGGAGTTAACTGGAAGACGGAATCACCGCGTACTTCGCGGAGAACGAGGGTACGACTGGTGCAAGGGCCACAGAATGGGATGCATTTAAAGTGGTAGTTAGGGGCTATTGCATCACGAAGAAGGTGGGGATGCGACGGGTCCTTCTAGTGGACCTTGGTAAGGCGAATCGGAAACTTCGTGAGATGGAGCTCCTCCGTCCCGGCCGCCCGGAGCTTCAACAACAGACTGCGGCGGCGAAGGAAGCTGTAGCTGTTGAAGTTGAACGGCTACGTAGTTTTAACTACAAGGCTTATCTGACCAGGTCACTCGCTGAGGGTGATAAATCGGGAGCGCTCCTAGCTTGGCTGGCTAACCCTACGAGGCGCACCTCTCCCACGGTGGCTATGCGGTATGCGGAGGGCATATAGGTTTATACCCAACCCGAAATCCTTAGTTGTTTTCTGAGCTACTATGAAGAATTGTACCGAAGTAGGATGTCACCGGACACTACCCCCATTGATGACTTCTTACAGGATTTACCTATCCCCGCTGTGAAGCCTGAACAGGCGAGGGAATTGAGGAGAGACGTGGAGCTGGGGGAGATCCGCAGCGCCATAAAAAGAATGGCACAAAACAAAACCCCAGGTCTGGACGGACTTCCAGTGGAGTTCTACTCCGCCTATATTGACCTCCTGGCCCCGCGGCTTTTGATAGTCTACAGGGAGGCGAAGCGTCTAGGGCGCCTTACAGGTTCAATGCGTGAGGCCCTGGTGGTCCCCCTTCTCAAACCCGATAGGGAGAGCAACGACCCGGCGTCTTACAGGCCGCTCTCGATGCTTACGGTTGATTATAAGATATTAAGCAGCATCCTGGCCAAGAGATTACTGGGTCACATGGGCTCCCTAGTGCATAAAGACCAGGCGGGATTCATCCCCAAGCGTAATACTACGATGAACATCTGTCGTTTGCTCCGCCTGCTGGAGGAGGACCACGACGAGGCCCTCCAACCCATGATCCTCTCAATTGACCTGGAGAAGGCTTTTGACAGTTTAGAGTGGTAATATCTCCGTAGAGTGCTCGGTTGCTTTGGGCTGGGCGAGGGGTTCCTGCTCTGGACTGCGGTGCTCTATGCCTCGGCGATGGCTAGGGTAAGATCGGGCCCGCTGATTTCCCAACAGTACCCAGTAGAGCGAGGTACGAGGCAGGGCTGCTCATTATCCCTTCTGCTCTTTGCGCTTAGAGTGGAACCCCTGGCGCTGTTGGTTCGCACCGGGGCCCATTATAGAGGCTTGCGGACCTTGTCGGGGCGGCAGTACATTTCCCTCTATGCTGACGACCTGCTGCTCTTCCTAGAGGATGCTGGAGTGGCCTTGGCCGGGGCCGACGCAGTACTCACTGCTTTCGGTGAGATATCGGGCCTCAGGGTGAACTGGTCGAAAACTTGCTTGTTCCCGGTTCGCGGGGGAGAGCCCCAACCTGACACTCCTAGGGCGATCAGATGGGCGCCTAGCTGCCTCAAATATCTGGGGGTTTACGTCTACCACAGCCATGCTGACGTCCTAGAGGGCAACATTTCCCGACACGTACGGGCACTAAAGGGTAGCATGTCCTTCTGGGCCACCCTGCCTCTATCAGTGGCAGGACGTATAGCACTGCTGAAGATGGTGGCGCTTCCCCGACTACTATATTACTTCAGGACGCTTCCGGTCTGGATCCCACCGGCCGTCTTCCGGAACTTGAGCTCACTGCTCGTGGCATTCCTTTGAGGATCGGGCCGCCGCAGAGTTGCGCTTAAGACCCTAATGAGACCTAAAGCAGAGGGGGGGTTAGCTGTACCCGACTTTGAAACGTATTACTTGGCCGCCCAACTGCAGACCTACACCCAGGAGATAGCACAGGAGTTTCGGGGTCCGGAGGAGGAGCGGGGGCTGGGCATACCCAGACACGTTCTTTCCTATATTGCACTGCAACAGAGGCTGGCTCTGAGGGATTTTTGTATCACACAGGAGGAACGCACTATTAGATCGTGCTGGAACCGGGTGCAACGCAAGTCGGGAATGAAACACCCCTACGTCCCAGAAATCCCACTTGGGATGCTCACTGCATTACCACATGGTGGAGATTGGTCACAATTACGGGTTTGGGAGGACGCGGGCATACAGATCATAGGTGACCTATATGAGGATGGAGTGCTGCTGCCTTTCCAGGCGATTCTAGACCGCTTTGACATCCCCCGGGGCGACTTCTTGCTCCATGCGGCGGTCACGAGAGCACTCTAAGCGCACTGGCAGAATGGTTTGAAGAACCACAGACGTCAGCGGCATGTCAATATGTCATGATGGCGGCGGGAACGATCAAAGCTGTAACATGCCTGTACTCCAGGATGGTTAACGAGCGGTTACCTCCATTGGACACACTCAGGACCCGGTGGGAGGCAGACGTGGGGAGGGACATCCCGGAGACCACGTGAGCCCAGCTGATGCGCCGGGCCTGGAAGAGCACGCGTAACGCTCGGTTCCAATTGGTCCATTTTTACATTTTGCACCGCGCATACCTGACCCCGGAGAAGATACAAAAATACTTTGCCTCTGACACTGCGGCCTGCCCTAGATACCGGACGATTGGGGCTGACCTTATTCACATGCTATGGTCCTGCACCGCTTTGTCCTCCTATTGGACATTGATAGGGGACACCCTTAACAGGGTTACAGAGCGGTCCCTACAATTCGACATTGCGGTTGGAATCTTGCACTGGTTTCCTCATACCCCCAAAAACAAAGTTACCAGTACATTTATTGACATGGGGCTACTCCTGGCGAAACGAGAAATAACTTGACACTGGAAGGCACGAGTTGGTTCAACGGGCACTAAATGGCGCAATGAATTTCTTAAATGGGCTGAGGGAGAGAGCACCCTGAGGTATCAGCTAGCGAGGCGGCAGCAGAATGAGAAGGCGCTAGAATCAGCACAGGCGTGGGAGACATTGGTTCAGGCCCTGCGCGATCACAACACACCTAGTGACACCGATAGTGATGCCGATGAGCAGCCTACGTCCCCGTAATGCAATAATCGCACAGCATTTCTGTCAGAATGCGTAATGTCTCCTACCACACGCTCTTTACACATCTACCTAAGCACCGATGGCGGAGGTGGGAGGGGGGAGGGGGACAGAGGGAGGAGGGAGCATTATAAGCTTCCTAATGCACTGTTAGCCTATTGAACCAGTTACTTGGACATTAGACCTCTGGGGGTGTTTTGTTTACTTGAAGGCGGGGGGGGTTTCTTTCCTTTAGAAAAGCAGAAGTGAAACTTTAATTTATAAATGGTCATATTTAGGAGGCCGCTGGACCCTCATGCATCACTTCAGCATAAATCGCCGCCGACCTCCGGGTTGTGGGCTAAATGGCCGTGTATCAGGGTTACTTCACCGTTGGTGTTACCATCACCGATTGCCTTATCGCTGACCAATGTGTAACTATAACTAATTCCTGCAATAAAAATATATTTACAAAAAAAAATAGTAATGGCATGGCGACACATACGCATTCCGCTGCCATCAAATGATCTCCTTCCTATTTGACAGATAGGAGGCGCTTATAGAGGCCCCACAATCGCTCATGTAAGAAAAGTCAGAGACAGAAACCCTGCAGCGCCTATGCATCAGCATGTAATAGAGGTGCCCGTGCAGCAGCAAGTAATACAGGTGCCTATGCAGCAGCATACAATAGAGATGCCCATGCAGCAGCATATAATAGAGGATTCCATGCAGCAGCAGGTAATAGAGGTGCCCATGCAGTAGCATGTAAT